>NW_022979968.1:0-1449 GCF_902652985.1 Pecten maximus | reverse complement strand
AAACATCTGAAGAGATCTCAGGATTCCGATGGATAAATTGACGATAGAATATTATAAAGAATGAAGTGTGGTAACGGAACGTATTCATTTTCGAAGATTTTAGTTATTGTCCAATTGCAATGAAATTTAAATTTGGTATGTAGGTACATCATGGGACACTGGCTACTCTTGTATAACCTCACTTAACAATAATCATATTTTACCGAAAAGGTCGCCATTTTCTAGCCTCTGATTAGTCCAAATCCTTTAGATATTGTTTGATTTCATTGAAATAGGGGTATTATGGGACAGAAAATTAAACTTAATGGGTTTCATTTTCTTGGCAACAACACAGTTTTACTTATTTTTTTAACGTCCTATAAAATGCCAGGATCATTTAAGGACGTGCTTGGTTTTCGTGGTGGAGGAAAGCTGGAGTACCCGGTGAAAAACCACCGACCTAGAGTCAGAACAAGGTATCTGCCCCTTGTTTGTTTCGAACTCACAACCCAGAGGTGAAGGGCTAGTGATAAAGTGTCGGGACACCTTAACCACTCGGCTAAGGCGGCCCACAACACAAGGTCTTATCTTATTGGTCGAAATGTAGATAGAGAGCGATTTTGATGAAAACTGCTGGAACAGAGTTATCGCCCCTCACTACACTTCATTCTTTCTGTGACATCCTTCAGGTGTCACCCCACTAGTAAAGAATGAAGTGTAGTAAGAGGCGATAACGGAGTTATCGTTCCTTACGGAACGTAATGTAATACGAGCTAATTCACCTATTTTGCCGGATATAATAGCGATTTGAGGACAGAAAAATTGGCTAATACAATTCGGTTTATACTTTGAACGATTGTAAAACTCGGCTCGATCTAGGTCTGGATGTATCTGGTATCCCTGTGGGAAATCGTATTTATGAGATATTTTGGGTCAAACCTGCCAAACTCGTCATTTTGACCGGTAGGTTCTGTTTACCCGGGCCTTAAAAATCAGCGCTTTAATGAAAAATTCTGAAACTCAAAACATAACAAGTAGAGAGGATTCTGAAGACAAGTTTTTCGATATCTTTAATAGAACGGCCACAATAGGGTTTTGAAAAAGGGTCGTATTTTATCGAGAGGTGGCGGATGTTACGTCACCAGTGACGTAACCAAGTATGTGTGGAATGTAGTGTATTGAAGGACGAAACGTAATGTACATGCGGCTAATTCAGACCACTTTGCCGGAGCTAACTGAAAAGCGACTCTATACATTTCGATAAAACTTTCCACACTTATAAAACTCGGTGTGATCTACATGTATGTCCAGGCATATCCCGTATATCTGGGAATAATCTAGTTATGGAGATAGTTTGGGTACAAACACGCCAAAATCGACACTTTGACTGCTGGTTTCTGCACAACTCGGCCTAGAGAACTAACGCATAAAGCCATCTTATTGAAACTCCACACATCACAAGAACATGTA
>NW_022979967.1:0-1571 GCF_902652985.1 Pecten maximus | reverse complement strand
ATTTACTCGGGACAATATAGTGTTGTTAAAATTAAAAACTCAGGACAAATAGTGTTGGTGCACAGTTCAACTATGACAAGATAGTGTTGGGTTAACAGTTTAACTAACCTGACACATAGTGCTGGTTACCAGATTTCACTCAGGACAAAATAGAGTTGGTTAACAGTTTAACTAATTACGATTGGTGTTGATAACAGATTACTCGGGGACAAATAGTATGTTTGGTTAACTGTTTACTCAGGACAAAATCGTGTTGGTTAAACATATACTGATGACAAATGCTGTTGGTTAACAGGTAACATGTGACAAATAGTGTTGGTTAACAGATTACTCGGGACAATTAGTGTTGGTTAACAGATTACTCGTGACAAACAGTGTTAGTAAGGAGTCAGCCCGTGACAAATAGTGTTGGTTAACAGTTAACTAATGACAAATAGTGTTGGGTTAACAGATTATTCAGGAAAATAGTGTTGGTTAACAGTTAACTAATGACAAATAGTGTTGGTTAACGGATAACTCAGGACACATAGTGTTGGTTAACAGTTAACTAATGACAAATAGTGTTGGTTAATTGATTACCAATGACAAATAGTGTTGGTTAACAGTTAACTCATGATAAATATTGTTGGTTAACAGTTTCCTAATGACAAATAGTGTTGGTTAACAGTTAACTCATGATCAATAGTGTTGGCTAACAGTTACCTAATGACAAATAGTGTTGGTTAACAGTTAACTCATGATAAATAGTGCTGGTTAACATTTAACTAATGACAAACAGTGTTGTTTAACAGTTAACTAATGACAAATAGTGTTGATTAACAGTTAACTCAGGACAAATAGTGTTGGTTAACAGTTAACTAATGAAAATAGTGTTGGTTAACAGTTAACTAATGACAAGTAGTGTTGGTTAACAGTTAACTAATGACAAATAGTGTTGGTTAACAGATTCCTCAGGACAAATAGTGTCGGTTAAGTTAACTAATTACAAATGGTGTTGATTAACAGATTACTCCGGACAAATAATGTTTGTAAACTGTTAACTCATGACAAATAGTGTTGGTTAAAGGTTAACTCAGGGCAAATAGTGTTGGTTAACAGATAACTTATGACAAATAGTGTTGGTTAACAGTTAACATGTGACAAATAGTGTTGGTTAACAGATTACTCGTGACAAACAGTGTTAGTTAACAGTCAACCCGTGCCAAATAGTGTTGGTTAACAGTTAACTAATGACAAATAGTGTTGGTTAACAGATTATTCAGGAAAATAGTGTTGTTTAACAGGTAACTAATGACAAATGGTGTTTGTTAACAGTTAACTAATGACAAATACTGTTGGTTAACGGATTACTCAGGACAAATAGTGTTGGTTAACAGTTAGCTAATGACAAAAAGTGTTGGTTAACAGTTAACTAATGACAAATAGTGTTGGTTAACAGATTACTCAGGACAAATAGTGTTGCTTAACAGTTAACTAATGACAAACGTTGTTGATTAACAGATTACTCTGGACAAATAGTGTTTGTTAACAGTTAACTCATGATAAATAGTGTTGGTTAACATTTAACTAAT
>NW_022979966.1:0-22065 GCF_902652985.1 Pecten maximus | reverse complement strand
TGTCATGAGTAAACTGTTAACCAACACTATTTGTCATTAGTTAACTGTTAACCAACACTATTTGTCATTAGTTAACTGTTAACCAACACTACTTGTCATTAGTTAACTGTTAACCAACACTATTTTTCATTAGTTAACTGTTAACCAACACTATTCGTCCTAAGGAATCTGTTAACCAACTATATGTCATTAATCAACTGTTAACCAACACTATTTGTCATTAGTTAACTGTTAACCAAAACTATTTATTATTAGTTAACTGTTAACCAACACTATTTGTCATTAGTTAACTGTTAACCAACACTATTTGTCACGAGTTAACTATTAACCAACACTACTTGTCATTAGTTAACTGTTAACCAACACTATTCGTCCTAAGGAATCTGTTAACCAACACTATTTGTCATTAATTAACTGTTAACCAACACTATTTGTCATTAGTTAACTGTTAACCAACACTATTTTTCATTAGTTAACTGTTAACCAACACTATTCGTCCTAAGGAATCTGTTAACCAACACTATGTCATTAATCAACTGTTAACCAACACTATTTGTCATTAGTTAACTGTTAACCAATACTATTTGTCATTAGTTAACTGTTAACCAACACTATTTTTCATTAGTTAACTGTTAACCAACACTATTCGTCCTAAGGAATCTGTTAACCAACACATTTCATTATCAACTGGTACCCAACACTATTTGTCATTAGTTAACTGTTAACCAATACTATTTTTCATATTTTAACTGTTAACCCAACCCGATTTTCATTAGTTTAACTGTTAACCAACCTAATTCGTCGTGCTGAGTATCTGTTAACCAACTCAATTTGTCATTAGTTAACTGTTAACCAACACTTTTGTCATTAGTTAACTGTTAACCAACACTATTTGCCTTGAGTTAACTGTTAACAAACACTATTTGTCACGAGTTATCTGTCAAACAACATCATTTGTCACGTGTTAACTATTAACCAACACTATTTGTCACGAGTAATCTGTTAACCAACACTATTTGTCACGGGCTAATTGTTAACCAACACTATTTGCCCTGAGTTAACTTTTAACCAACACTATTTGTCATGAGTTAACTGTTAACCAACACTATTTGATGTTAACTTTAACCACACTATTTGCCAGATTAACTTCAACAATATTTGATTTGCCGAGTTAACTTTAACCAACTCATTTGTCAGTTAACTTTACCAACATATTTGTCAGTATTGTTAACAACCTATTTTCAGGTTACTTTAACCAACACTATTTGCTAGTTAACTTTAACCAACACTATTTGTCAATATTGCTGTAACCACACTATTTCCCTGTTAACTACCAACCTATTGCATGTACTTTAACTAACATCTTGTCATAGTACTTTAAAAACAATTCCAGAGTAATTTTACCATACTATTATGTAACGTTTATCATTTTCCAAAATGAAATCTCTCCCCTTTAAAAAGAATTATCACCAACCCTATTTAATAACTTTGTTCAAATTGATAGTGAATTCTTGAAGTTTCAATTTAACAAATATTCATGAGTAATTTAACAACTATTTTCCATTATTTTAAAACTAACATTTATATTACAACGAAAATATCATTTTATACATTTTAACAAAAGTTTGTCCATAAATGTTAAAAACACTATTTGTCAGTTAACTGTTAACCAACCTATTTGTCACGAGTTAACCAACACTATTTCAGGTTAATCAATTTTACAGTTATTGTAACCAAACATTTGCCATGATTAACTGTTAACAACACTATTGCCCCATTAATGTTAACCAACATTTTTCACTGTTAATTAACCAACATTATTTGCACGAGTTATCTGTAACAATATTGTTACGGTTAATGTTTACAACATTTCCCTTTAATTTTAAAACACTATTTGTCACGGTTGACTGTTAACCACACTTTTGCCTAGTTAAATTTAACCAACACTATTTGGCATTAGTTAACGGTAACCAACTTTATTTTCATAGTTATTGTTAACCAACACTATTTGTCCGAGTAAAACTTTTAACTTAACCAACACCATTTGTCACGAGTTCTTGTTCACACAATTGTATGATATCTTTCCCACATTTATGATATTTAACTGTACCAACTATTTGTAAAATTAAACTGTTAAAACTTTTTTACGGAATTTACCAAAAAGACTATTATTCACATTATGAACAAAATATTTTTAGTTAACTTACTTACTTTATTTTCCAATAATGGTTAACGACACATTTCCCAAGTTACTTTACAAACATTTGCACATGGTTTAACAATTACGGTTTATGTTAACAACTTTACAAAAAACACGTTTTACATTAACCACACATTTGTCACGAGTAATGTAACCAAACTATTTGTCACGGTTAATTGTTAAAACCAACACTATTTGTCCTTGAATTTTAAACCCAAACCCATTGTCACGGTTAACTGTTAAACACACTATTTCCCTGTTGATTAACTTAAAAACTTAGTATAATCTGATAACACTTTGTACAAGTTAACTGTTAACAATTTATACCTATTTCCATTAACCAACTATTTCTCATTAATTAACGTAACCAACCTTTGTCATTAGTTACGTTAACCAACACTATTGCTTGAGTAACTGTACAAACCATTGTCACGAGTTATTTGTAAACAAAGTTTATTAGTAACTGTTTACCAAACAACCATTGTCACTGTAACTTTAACAACTATTGTACGGGTTAACTGTTACCAACACTATTTGCAGAGTTAACTTTACAACACACTTATTTTTCACGGTTACTGTAACAACACTATTTATGAGTTAACTGTTAACCAACTTGCCTTAACTTTTACCAACACTTTTCACTAGTTAACTTTAACCAACATTGTTACGTAACCAACCCTTTCCTGGTAGTAACCAACACCATTTGTCACGTGTGACTTTAAGTGTCACGGGGACTGTTTCGATCTGACTTAGGTTATTTAACCAACACTTTTGTCCATTTATTTTAACAAACGGGTTGTTTCAGAATTGTTACTGTTACAACCCTATTTCCTGGTAAACTGTAATCCAACCTTTTCATTATACAACAACGTTTTTGAGTAACGTTAACCAACTTATTTCTTATTAACTGTTAACCAACTTTTCTTAGTTAACCTCCAATATTGGGTTTGTTGGACAACTGTGAACGTAAAACTTGCACGAGTACGACAAAGAATTTACACCCGTCAACTTTGTAAATTAGCAGTTTTAATACAACATAAAAGTATACTCTTAACCAACTAATGCAGAGTAATGTTACCACACTATTTCCTGAGTTATTAAACAATTGTCACGGGGATGTTAACCAACTATGCTGCGTAATTTAAATTGCATTAGTAATCCAATTTTGTGTAAAAAACCCAATTTTGTCAAGATGTTAACCACATATGTATGTTAATTTAACCCACTATTTTTAATTTTACAATTTTAAAAAATGTTCAAATATTGTAAAAAGCAAATGAATTTCCCTATTAACAGTAAAAATCCACCCCAGAGAATTGTAGTACTTTCAAATTTTAAAAGGTTACCAAAGATTAAACAAAAGTGAAACAATATTTCATAGTAATTAACCTACACATTGACAGAAAACTTTCAACACAGGGTCCAAATTTTAAACAACATGTTGCACGGGTAAAAAACCCTTTTATCGTTAACCAACACTATTTGCCTGAGTTAACTTTAACCAACTATTTCGGTACGAACAAAACAACCATTTTCTAAAACGGGTTTAAAACTTACATTAACTGTTAACCACTATTTGCCGGTTACTTTAAAACCACATATTGTCAAGGGTAACTGTTAACAACACTATTTGCCCTGAGTTAACTGTTAACCAACACTTTTGCACTGAGTTAAATGTTAACCAACACTATTTGTCCCAAGTTAACTGCTAACCAACATTATTTGTCACGTGTTAACTGTTAACCAACACTATTTGTCACGAGTCAACCAACACTATTTGTCACGAGTTAACCAACACCATTTGTCACGAGTTTATTGTAAACTAACAGTTTGTCATGAGTAATCTGTTTACCAACACTATAAGTCATTAGTTAACTGTTAACCAACAATATTTGTTACGAGTTAACTGTTAACCAACACTATTTGTCACGGGTTGACTGTTAACCAACACTATTTATCATAAGTTAACTGTTAACCAACACTATTTGTCATTAGTTAACTTTTAACCAACACTATTTGTCATTAGTTAACTGTTAACCAACACTATTTGTCATTAGTTAACTGTTAACCAACACTATTTGTCATGAGTAGACTGTTCACCAACTTCATATCTTCTCCCCTCATATACAGAGTATATCTTATCCAACCCCTCAGTATGATGATTTGAACTTGATCAACTTGTTAGTGAACTTCTAAAAGACAAGTTACCAGAATAGTGAATTCATATACTATATAAGTGAACTTTATCAGATATTTTCCATAAAAATAAACTTACTTCTTCACCATATTGATAAACAGCAATATGAATTATCAGTCAGAGTAATACATTATTTCACAAGAAATGTTGTCCATACAGTGGATATTAATGACACTATTTGTCACGTTTTATCTGTTAACCAACACTATTTGGCCTGAGTTAACTTGTAACCAACACTATTTGTCACGAGTTAACTGTTAATCAACACTCTTTGTCACGAGTAAACCAACACCATTTGTCACGAGTTCATTGTAAACTAACAGTTTGTCATAAGTAATCTGTTAACCAACACTATTTGTCACGGATTCATTGTTAACCAACACTATTTGCCCTGAGTTAACTTTTAACCAACACTATTTGTCACGGGTTGACTGTTAACCAACACTATTTGCCCTGAGTTAACTTTTAACCAACACTATTTGTCATTAGTTAACTGTTAACCAACACTATTTGTCACGAGTTAACTGTTAACCAACACTATTTGTCATGGGTTGACTGTTAACCAACACTATTTGTCATTAGTTAACTTTTAACCAACACTATTTGGCATTAGTTAACTGTTAACCAACACTATTTGTCATTAGTTAACTGTTAACCAACACTATTTGTCATGAGTAGACTGTTCACCAACTTCATATCTTCTCCCCTCATATACAGAGTATATCTTATCCAACCCCTCAGTATGATGATTTGAACTTGATCAACTTGTTAGTGAACTTCTAAAAGACAAGTTACCAGAATAGTGAATTCATATACTATATAATTGAACTTTATCAGATATTTTCCATAAAAATAAACTTACTTCTTCACCATATTGATAAACAGCAATATGAATTATCAGTCAGAGTAATACATTATTTCACAAGAAATGTTGTCCATACAGTGGATATTAATGACACTATTTGTCACGTTTTATCTGTTAACCAACACTATTTGGCCTGAGTTAACTTGTAACCAACACTATTTGTCACGAGTTAACTGTTAATCAACACTCTTTGTCACGAGTAAACCAACACCATTTGTCACGAGTTCATTGTAAACTAACAGTTTGTCATAAGTAATCTGTTAACCAACACTATTTGTCACGGATTCATTGTTAACCAACACTATTTGCCCTGAGTTAACTTTTAACCAACACTATTTGTCACGGGTTGACTGTTAACCAACACTATTTGCCCTGAGTTAACTTTTAACCAACACTATTTGTCATTAGTTAACTGTTAACCAACACTATTTGTCCTGAGTTAACTTTTAACCAACACTATTTGTCAAGGGTTGACTGTTAACCAACACTATTTGTCATTAGTTAACTTTTAACCAACACTATTTGTGATTAGTTAACTGTTAACCAACACTATTTGTCATTAGTTAACTGTTAACCAACACTATTTGTCATGAGTAGACTGTTCACCAACTTCATATCTTCTCCCCTCATATACAGAGTATATCTTATCCAACCCCTCAGTATGATGATTTGAACTTGATCAACTTGTTAGTGAACTTCTAAAAGACAAGTTACCAGAATAGTGAATTCATATACTATATAAGGGAACTTTATCAGATATTTTCCATAAAAATAAACTTACTTCTTCACCATATTGATAAACAGCAATATGAATTATCAGTCAGAGTAATACATTATTTCACAAGAAATGTTGTCCATACAGTGGATATTAATGACACTATTTGTCACGTTTTATCTGTTAACCAACACTATTTGGCCTGAGTTAACTTGTAACCAACACTATTTGTCACGAGTTAACTGTTAATCAACACTCTTTGTCACGAGTAAACCAACACCATTTGTCACGAGTTCATTGTAAACTAACAGTTTGTCATAAGTAATCTGTTAACCAACACTATTTGTCACGGATTCATTGTTAACCAACACTATTTGCCCTGAGTTAACTTTTAACCAACACTATTTGTCACGAGTTAACTGTTAACCAACACTATTTGCCCTGAGTTAACTTTTAACCAACACTATTTGTCATTAGTTAACTGTTAACCAACACTATTTGTCCTGAGTTAACTTTTAACCAACACTATTTGTCAAGGGTTGACTGTTAACCAACACTATTTGTCATTAGTTAACTTTTAACCAACACTATTTGTGATTAGTTAACTGTTAACCAACACTATTTGTCATTAGTTAACTGTTAACCAACACTATTTGTCATGAGTAGACTGTTCACCAACTTCATATCTTCTCCCCTCATATACAGAGTATATCTTATCCAACCCCTCAGTATGATGATTTGAACTTGATCAACTTGTTAGTGAACTTCTAAAAGACAAGTTACCAGAATAGTGAATTCATATACTATATAATTGAACTTTATCAGATATTTTCCATAAAAATAAACTTACTTCTTCACCATATTGATAAACAGCAATATGAATTATCAGTCAGAGTAATACATTATTTCACAAGAAATGTTGTCCATACAGTGGATATTAATGACACTATTTGTCACGTTTTATCTGTTAACCAACACTATTTGGCCTGAGTTAACTTGTAACCAACACTATTTGTCACGAGTTAACTGTTAATCAACACTCTTTGTCACGAGTAAACCAACACCATTTGTCACGAGTTCATTGTAAACTAACAGTTTGTCATAAGTAATCTGTTAACCAACACTATTTGTCACGGATTCATTGTTAACCAACACTATTTGCCCTGAGTTAACTTTTAACCAACACTATTTGTCACGGGTTGACTGTTAACCAACACTATTTGCCCTGAGTTAACTTTTAACCAACACTATTTGTCATTAGTTAACTGTTAACCAACACTATTTGTCCTGAGTTAACTTTTAACCAACACTATTTGTCAAGGGTTGACTGTTAACCAACACTATTTGTCATTAGTTAACTTTTAACCAACACTATTTGTGATTAGTTAACTGTTAACCAACACTATTTGTCATTAGTTAACTGTTAACCAACACTATTTGTCATGAGTAGACTGTTCACCAACTTCATATCTTCTCCCCTCATATACAGAGTATATCTTATCCAACCCCTCAGTATGATGATTTGAACTTGATCAACTTGTTAGTGAACTTCTAAAAGACAAGTTACCAGAATAGTGAATTCATATACTATATAATTGAACTTTATCAGATATTTTCCATAAAAATAAACTTACTTCTTCACCATATTGATAAACAGCAATATGAATTATCAGTCAGAGTAATACATTATTTCACAAGAAATGTTGTCCATACAGTGGATATTAATGACACTATTTGTCACGTTTTATCTGTTAACCAACACTATTTGGCCTGAGTTAACTTGTAACCAACACTATTTGTCACGAGTTAACTGTTAATCAACACTCTTTGTCACGAGTAAACCAACACCATTTGTCACGAGTTCATTGTAAACTAACAGTTTGTCATAAGTAATCTGTTAACCAACACTATTTGTCACGGATTCATTGTTAACCAACACTATTTGCCCTGAGTTAACTTTTAACCAACACTATTTGTCACGGGTTGACTGTTAACCAACACTATTTGCCCTGAGTTAACTTTTAACCAACACTATTTGTCATAAGTAAACTGTTAACCAACACTATTTGTCCTGAGTTAACTTTTAACCAACACTATTTGTCAAGGGTTGACTGTTAACCAACACTATTTGTCATTAGTTAACTTTTAACCAACACTATTTGTGATTAGTTAACTGTTAACCAACACTATTTGTCATTAGTTAACTGTTAACCAACACTATTTGTCATGAGTAGACTGTTCACCAACTTCATATCTTCTCCCCTCATATACAGAGTATATCTTATCCAACCCCTCAGTATGATGATTTGAACTTGATCAACTTGTTAGTGAACTTCTAAAAGACAAGTTACCAGAATAGTGAATTCATATACTATATAATTGAACTTTATCAGATATTTTCCATAAAAATAAACTTACTTCTTCACCATATTGATAAACAGCAATATGAATTATCAGTCAGAGTAATACATTATTTCACAAGAAATGTTGTCCATACAGTGGATATTAATGACACTATTTGTCACGTTTTATCTGTTAACCAACACTATTTGGCCTGAGTTAACTTGTAACCAACACTATTTGTCACGAGTTAACTGTTAATCAACACTCTTTGTCACGAGTAAACCAACACTATTTGTCACGAGTTCATTGTAAACTAACAGTTTGTCATAAGTAATCTGTTAACCAACACTATTTGTCACGGATTCATTGTTAACCAACACTATTTGCCCTGAGTTAACTTTTAACCAACACTATTTGTCACGGGTTGACTGTTAACCAACACTATTTGCCCTGAGTTAATTTTTAACCAACACTATTTGTCATTAGTTAACTGTTAACCAACACTATTTGTCCTGAGTTAACTTTTAACCAACACTATTTGTCAAGGGTTGACTGTTAACCAACACTATTTGTCATTAGTTAACTTTTAACCAACACTATTTGTGATTAGTTAACTGTTAACCAACACTATTTGTCATTAGTTAACTGTTAACCAACACTATTTGTCATGAGTAGACTGTTCACCAACTTCATATCTTCTCCCCTCATATACAGAGTATATCTTATCCAACCCCTCAGTATGATGATTTGAACTTGATCAACTTGTTAGTGAACTTCTAAAAGACAAGTTACCAGAATAGTGAATTCATATACTATATAAGGGAACTTTATCAGATATTTTCCATAAAAATAAACTTACTTCTTCACCATATTGATAAACAGCAATATGAATTATCAGTCAGAGTAATACATTATTTCACAAGAAATGTTGTCCATACAGTGGATATTAATGACACTATTTGTCACGTTTTATCTGTTAACCAACACTATTTGGCCTGAGTTAACTTGTAACCAACACTATTTGTCACGAGTTAACTGTTAATCAACACTCTTTGTCACGAGTAAACCAACACCATTTGTCACGAGTTCATTGTAAACTAACAGTTTGTCATAAGTAATCTGTTAACCAACACTATTTGTCACGGATTCATTGTTAACCAACACTATTTGCCCTGAGTTAACTTTTAACCAACACTATTTGTCACGAGTTAACTGTTAACCAACACTATTTGCCCTGAGTTAACTTTTAACCAACACTATTTGTCATTAGTTAACTGTTAACCAACACTATTTGTCCTGAGTTAACTGTTAACCAACACTATTTGTCAAGGGTTGACTGTTAACCAACACTATTTGTCATTAGTTAACTTTTAACCAACACTATTTGTGATTAGTTAACTGTTAACCAACACTATTTGTCATTAGTTAACTGTTAACCAACACTATTTGTCATGAGTAGACTGTTCACCAACTTCATATCTTCTCCCCTCATATACAGAGTATATCTTATCCAACCCCTCAGTATGATGATTTGAACTTGATCAACTTGTTAGTGAACTTCTAAAAGACAAGTTACCAGAATAGTGAATTCATATACTATATAATTGAACTTTATCAGATATTTTCCATAAAAATAAACTTACTTCTTCACCATATTGATAAACAGCAATATGAATTATCAGTCAGAGTAATACATTATTTCACAAGAAATGTTGTCCATACAGTGGATATTAATGACACTATTTGTCACGTTTTATCTGTTAACCAACACTATTTGGCCTGAGTTAACTTGTAACCAACACTATTTGTCACGAGTTAACTGTTAATCAACACTCTTTGTCACGAGTAAACCAACACCATTTGTCACGAGTTCATTGTAAACTAACAGTTTGTCATAAGTAATCTGTTAACCAACACTATTTGTCACGGGTTCATTGTTAACCAACACTATTTGCCCTGAGTTAACTTTTAACCAACACTATTTGTCACGGGTTGACTGTTAACCAACACTATTTGCCCTGAGTTAACTTTTAACCAACACTATTTGTCATTAGTTAACTGTTAACCAACACTATTTGTCCTGAGTTAACTTTTAACCAACACTATTTGTCAAGGGTTGACTGTTAACCAACACTATTTGTCATTAGTTAACTTTTAACCAACACTATTTGTCATTAGTTAACTGTTAACCAACACTATTTGTCATTAGTTAACTGTTAACCAACACTATTTGTCATGAGTAGACTGTTCACCAACTTCATATCTTCTCCCCTCATATACAGAGTATATCTTATCCAACCCCTCAGTATGATGATTTGAACTTGATCAACTTGTTAGTGAACTTCTAAAAGACAAGTTACCAGAATAGTGAATTCATATACTATATAATTGAACTTTATCAGATATTTTCCATAAAAATAAACTTACTTCTTCACCATATTGATAAACAGCAATATGAATTATCAGTCAGAGTAATACATTATTTCACAAGAAATGTTGTCCATACAGTGGATATTAATGACACTATTTGTCACGTTTTATCTGTTAACCAACACTATTTGGCCTGAGTTAACTTGTAACCAACACTATTTGTCACGAGTTAACTGTTAATCAACACTCTTTGTCACGAGTAAACCAACACCATTTGTCACGAGTTCATTGTAAACTAACAGTTTGTCATAAGTAATCTGTTAACCAACACTATTTGTCACGGATTCATTGTTAACCAACACTATTTGCCCTGAGTTAACTTTTAACCAACACTATTTGTCACGGGTTGACTGTTAACCAACACTATTTGCCCTGAGTTAACTTTTAACCAACACTATTTGTCATTAGTTAACTGTTAACCAACACTATTTGTCCTGAGTTAACTTTTAACCAACACTATTTGTCAAGGGTTGACTGTTAACCAACACTATTTGTCATTAGTTAACTTTTAACCAACACTATTTGTCATTAGTTAACTGTTAACCAACACTATTTGTCATTAGTTAACTGTTAACCAACACTATTTGTCATGAGTAGACTGTTCACCAACTTCATATCTTCTCCCCTCATATACAGAGTATATCTTATCCAACCCCTCAGTATGATGATTTGAACTTGATCAACTTGTTAGTGAACTTCTAAAAGACAAGTTACCAGAATAGTGAATTCATATACTATATAAGGGAACTTTATCAGATATTTTCCATAAAAATAAACTTACTTCTTCACCATATTGATAAACAGCAATATGAATTATCAGTCAGAGTAATACATTATTTCACAAGAAATGTTGTCCATACAGTGGATATTAATGACACTATTTGTCACGTTTTATCTGTTAACCAACACTATTTGGCCTGAGTTAACTTGTAACCAACACTATTTGTCACGAGTTAACTGTTAATCAACACTCTTTGTCACGAGTAAACCAACACCATTTGTCACGAGTTCATTGTAAACTAACAGTTTGTCATAAGTAATCTGTTAACCAACACTATTTGTCACGGATTCATTGTTAACCAACACTATTTGCCCTGAGTTAACTTTTAACCAACACTATTTGTCACGGGTTGACTGTTAACCAACACTATTTGCCCTGAGTTAACTTTTAACCAACACTATTTGTCATTAGTTAACTGTTAACCAACACTATTTGTCCTGAGTTAACTTTTAACCAACACTATTTGTCAAGGGTTGACTGTTAACCAACACTATTTGTCATTAGTTAACTTTTAACCAACACTATTTGTCATTAGTTAACTGTTAACCAACACTATTTGTCATTAGTTAACTGTTAACCAACACTATTTGTCATGAGTTGACTGTTCACCAACTTGATATCTTCTCCCCTCATATACAGAGTATATCTTATCCAACCCCTCAGTATGATGATTTGAACTTGATCAACTTGTTAGTGAACTTCTAAAAGACAAGTTACCAGAATAGTGAATTCATATACTATATAAGTGAACTTTATCAGATATTTTCCATAAAAATAAACTTACTTCTTCACCATATTGACAAACAGCAATATGAATTATCAGTCAGAGTAATACATTATTTCACAAGAAATGTTGTCCATACAGTGGATATTAATGACACTATTTGTCACGTTTTATCTGTTAACCAACACTATTTGGCCTGAGTTAACTTGTAACCAACACTATTTGTCACGAGTTAACTGTTAATCAACACTCTTTGTCACGAGTAAACCAACACCATTTGTCACGAGTTCATTGTAAACTAACAGTTTGTCATAAGTAATCTGTTAACCAACACTATTTGTCATTAGTTAACTGTTAACCAACACTTTTTGTTACGAGTTAACTGTTAACCAACACTATTCGTCACGGGTTGACTGTTAACCAACACTATTTATCATGGGTTAACTGTTAACCAACACTATTTGTCATTAGTTAACTGTTAACCAACACTATTTGCCATGAATTAACTGTTAACAAACACTATTTGTCCCGAGTTAACTGTTAACCAACATCATTTGTCACGTGTTAACTATTAACCAACATTATTTGTCACGAGTAATCTGTTAACGAACAGTATTTGTCACGGGTTAATTGTTAACCAACACTATTTGCCCTGAGTTAACTTTTAACCAACACTATTTGTCAAGGGTTGACTGTTAACCAGCACTATTTGCCCTGAGTTAACTTTTAACCAACACTATTTGGCATTAGTTAACTGTTAACCAACACTATTTGTCATTAGTTAACTGTTAACCAACACTATTTGTCATGAGTAGACTGTTCACCAACTTCATATCTTCTCCCCTCATATACTGAGTATATCTTATCCAACCCCTCAGTATGATGATTTGAACTTGATCAACTTGTTAGTGAACTTCTAAAAGACAAGTTACCAGAATAGTGAATTCATATACTATATAAGTGAACTTTATCAGATATTTTCCATAATAATAAACTTACTTCTTCACCATATACAACAAACAGCAATATGAATTATCAGTCAGAGTAATACATTATTTCACAAGAAATGTTGTCCATACAGTGGATATTAATGACTTGTAAGCTTCGTGAGAAGGAGAATGAACTTTGCAGTGATACATATCTTAGAAGTACATTTTTATGAGATAAAGAACTGGATATCAACAATACTTTATAAATGAAGACGCCACATGGACGTCCTTCCAACAAGTTGTTTATCCCTTCACCCCAAAAGGATACTGCTGGTCAAATAGCATGACCCTAATTCTCTTGTTTATTCAGAGAAACAAATTAAACACATCTGAACTCTTTGACATCAAAAGTAGGTCACAGTCATTCATTTGAACAACTATGGTAGCCTACCATACCACCAGCACAATATCACCTGTGACTTTTGGTCATTGAGAAGTCGTTTAAAGGGAAAAGTTATGATGACAGACTTCACATCACGACATAAGCTCACTCCGCTAGGTGACCTACATACAAGATAGATTGTTTGTACTACATATGTATGACAGGCTACAGAGGGTCTAATTAGGGCCGGTAGCAATCACTTTTCCAGTCACCCTGATACTGAATAAAATCAACAGGGTGACATTATACGCCGTCCAATTGGTTCCGAAGAAGTCGTTAAAGAATTCTATTGACAAGGAGAACAGTATTTCAGTTTTAATTCTTTATTTGTTCTCTCATATACAAAGTCAACAAATATTAAACAGGAGGAAGTAAACACATCAGTAACTTATATAACTGGACATCAATGTCACAATTTTATTTATATATAGAGATCTCTGAATACAACACATTGCATGTTGAACTACAATATGAAGAAGTATCATGGCCACACTTTCATCAATTTGACCCCTGGAGACCCCCAACTTCAGTTTGAAGTTTTACTTACTATATATAAAAGAATGTGACTATAAATGTATCATTTTTCTCAACCTTTGACCTATGTGACCCTCAAAGAAAGTCAAGGTTAACATTTTAACAACATCTGTAGCCCTCCACTCTAACATGCTCCTGGTCCAAAATCATGAACACGAGTGACACTGAATTATCAAAAGATTTTTTTATACATTTGACCCCTTTCACCTTAAAAACAAGAGGCTCAATGGGCCTGTATCGCTCACCTAGCTCTACAGCAACTTTGAAGTTGATTGAGGTAATTTCTACAGATACTATATTGATTACTTCTTTATTCAAATATCAGAGAAGGCTAGGTTTATTCATATCAATACATTTTCTAGTCCTTCTTTCCAGCATACTATTGGCCTAATATCGGGTCTCGGAGAATCTTGGGTATCGCAAAATTTCACCCCTGTGACCTTGAATGTAGGTCAAGGTCATTCATTTGAACAAATTTGGAAGCCCTTCATCGCAGCTAGCCAAAGGCCCAACACAAAGTCCCTGGGCCTCTTGCTTATTGAGAAGAGGTCGATTGAAAATTATAGTCTATTTGACCCATGTGACCTTGAAGGTCAATATTATTAATCGGAACAAACTTGGTAGCCCTTCACCCCAGCATGCTACAGGCCCAATATCAAGTCTCTGACCCTCTTGGTTATTGAGAAGAAGTCGTTTGAAGATTATAGCCTATTTTACCTATGTGACCTTGAATGAAGGTCCAGGTCATTCATTGGAACAAACTTGGTAGCCCTTCACACCAGTATGCTACAGGCCCCAATATCAAGTCTCTGAACATTTTGGTTATTGAGAAGAAGTAGTTCGAAGATTATAGCCTATTTGACCCTTGTGATTATGAATGAAGGTTAAGATAATTTATTTGAACAAACTTATTAGCCCTTCATTCCAGCATGCTGCAACCCAAATATTAAGTATCTTGGCCTTTTGGTTATCAAGAAGAAGTCGTTTCAAGATTGTAGTATATTTGACCCCTGTAACCTTGAATTAAGGTCAAGGTCATCCATTTGAACACACTTGGTAGTCCTTTATCCCATCATGCTACAGATTAAATATCAGGTATCTGGGCCTGTTGGTTATTGAGAAGAAGTTGAAAATGTAATTGTTTACGACGCACGACTACGGACAAAAGGCTATCACAATAGGTCAACTTCGTCTCAGGTGACCTAAAAATATATTCAAGTTCATCCCTATAATCTAATCTACTATACACAAACAATCCCTTTGAAATCCACTCTTATCAATAGCCTCTTTTCTCTAAAATCTACTACGCCACTTTATCAGCCAATGAAAAGCGACCTTACAAAAGGCGATGTCTTTTTTTTACATTGAGAGCTGATCACATGAATTTTGCAACAACACATACAATCACTTTCATTCCCTTCAATTAAATTTAGTCTAACAACTATTTATACAAACAATAGTAACAAGACATTCTATACATACAAACAAAAGGCAACAAACAATAATATTACATAATATACAACAAACTAAACTTACATATAAATATGTATCAAAGTTTTCTGTCAATCAACACACTGTAAATACAAACTCATTCTCATTGCTCTGTTCCTGGTATCACAGTGATTTCTAGTAAAGTCAGTACCAGGTACCAATATTGATGTTATAACTCAGTCTCATTGCTCTGTTCCTGGTATCACAGTGATTTCTAGTAAAGTCAGTACCAGGTACCAATATTGATGCTAATAATACACTTCATATTATATTACATGAGATTTCACCGGATAGAATAAAAAGAAATTAAAATATACATGCATTTGCAATCTGACTTACATAATGTAATTCACACAACGTATGTAATATTGCACATGAAAAATGTTAACATCTGACAGCTGGAACGGATAATTAATGTTTCCCCTGCCAGATCATATTAAGGTTGTCTTATTTATAAATATTCTATCATATACGTTGCAAACTGTACAAATGATACCAGTGTATAATTGTTGACAGAGAGGGACAATACCAAAGTTGTTACAACTTGTGTTCACTTCCTGTTGAATATTTTAAATAAAATATGTTAAAAGTCAACATAAGTTTGAGATCGCATTTGTACATTTTTTTCTTTTTGAAAATCAAACAAAAATACATTTTGTATCACTTTGAAATGCCAATAAAAACTCCTCACCAAATAATTCTAAGATATTTCTTAGAAACTTATCTTTAAAACTCAAACTCACTCTACATTGATTTAAAACATTTCAATGGAAGAACAAAGATACAGATAAGCAAGTACAAGATACCAATATTGATATTGTAAAACAATTTGTAGTTGGATCAGGTTTTCTAAACATAGAATGTATGTTAAATATAGAAACCAAAACAAACAAAAATAACTAAAATACTAGGAATGTACAAGAAACAAACTTCAGGATTTTTTTTTTTCTTAGTTTATAAAAGTTTTGAGATTTCATTCAAAATCTTTTTGTTAAGAAAACCAAACATCTTCCTTATCTATTACTTTGAAATATCAAAACAATAGTTGATGAAACAATTTTAAGATTAGAATAAATACATTTAAACAGAAACTATTTACAGTCTTAAAATTCTAATGATGTGGTTGATGACAAAAATATTTAACTAATGATTTAATATTTACATTATAATATTGCCCTGCCCCGCCCGCCCTGCCCCGCCCTGCCCTGCCCTGCCCTACCCTCCAGTCTGTGTTGGGCCCTACCCTACCCTCCCCTCCAGTCTGTATTGGGCTCTACCCTACCATCCTGTCCGTGTTGGGCACTTCCTACCCTCCAGTCCGTGTTGGGCCCTACCCTACCCTCCAGTCTGTGTTTGGCCCTACCCTACACTCCAGTCCGTGTTGGGCCCTACCCTACCCTCCAGTCCGTGTTGTGCCCTACTCTACCCTCCAGTCTGTGTTGGGCCCTACCCTACCCTCCAGTCTGTGTTGGGCCCTACCCACCCTCCAGTCCGTGTTGGGCCCTACCCTACCCTCCAGTCCGTGTTGGGCCCTACCCTACCCTCCAGTCCGTGTTGGGCCCTACTCTACACTCCAGTCTGTGTTGGGCCCTACCCTACCCTACCCTACCCTCCAGTCTGTGTTGGGCCCTACCCTACCCAACCCTACCCTCTAGTCTGTTGGGCCCTACCCTACCCTACCCTACCCTACCCTACCCTACCCTCCCCTCCAGTCTGTATTGGGCTCTACCCTACCATCCTGTCCGTGTTGGGCACTTCCTACCCTCCAGTCCGTGTTGGGCCCTACCCTACCCTCCAGTCTGTGTTTGGCCCTACCCTACACTCCAGTCCGTGTTGGGCCCTACCCTACCCTCCAGTCCGTGTTGTGCCCTACTCTACCCTCCAGTCTGTGTTGGGCCCTACCCTACCCTCCAGTCTGTGTTGGGCCCTACCCACCCTCCAGTCCGTGTTGGGCCCTACCCTACCCTCCAGTCCGTGTTGGGCCCTACCCTACCCTCCAGTCCGTGTTGGGCCCTACTCTACACTCCAGTCTGTTTGGGCCCTACCCTACCCTACCCTACCCTCCAGTCTGTGTTGGGCCCTACCCTACCCAACCCAACCCTACCCTCTAGTCTGTTGGGCCCTACCCTACCCTACCCTACCCTACCCTACCCTACCATCCAGTCTGTGTTGGGCCCTACCCTATCCTACCCTCCAGTCTGTGTTGGGCCCTACCCTACCCTATCCTACCCTCCAGTCTGTGTTGGGCTCTACCCTACCATCAAGTCTGTGTTGGGCCCTACCCTACCCTCCAGTCCGTGTTGGGCCCTACTCTACCCTCCAGTCTGTGTTGGGCCCAACCCTACCCTCCAGTCTGTGTTGGGCCCTACCCTACCCTACCCTACCCTCCAGTCTGTGTTGGGCCCTACCCTACCCTACCCTACCCTCCAGTCTGTGTTGGGCCCTACCCTCCCCTATCCTACCCTCCAGTCTGTGTTGGGCCCTTCCCTACCCTATCCTACCCTCCAGTCTGTGTTGGGCTCTACCCTACCATCAAGTCTGTGTTGGGCCCTACCCTACCCTCCAG
Source organism: Pecten maximus (assembly GCF_902652985.1). NCBI lineage: Eukaryota > Metazoa > Mollusca > Bivalvia > Pectinida > Pectinidae > Pecten > Pecten maximus. Next base: position 3,848 of record NW_022979966.1, on the reverse strand, counting down.
TCCGTGTTGGGCTCTACCCTACACTCCAGTCTGTGTTGGGCCCTACCCTACCCTCCAGTCTGTGTTGGGCTCTACCCTACCCTATCCTACCCTCCAGTCTGTGTTGGGCTCTACCCTACCATCAAGTCTGTGTTGGGCCCTACCCTACCCTCCAGTCCGTGTTGGGCTCTACCCTACACTCCAGTCTGTGTTGGGCCCTACCCTACCCTCCAGTCTGTGTTGGGCTCTACCCTACCCTCAAGTCTGTGTTGGGCCCTACCCTACCATCCAGTCTATGTTGGGCCCTACCCTACCATCCAGTCTATGTTGGGCCCTCCCTACCCTCCAGTCTGTGTTGGGCCCTACCCTAACCTCCAGTCTGTGTTGGGCCCTACCCTACCCTCCAGTCTGTGTTGGGCCATACCCTACCCTCCAGTCTGTGTTGGGCCCTACCCTACCCTATCCTACCCTCCAGTCTGTGTTGGGCCCTACCCTACCCTATCCTACCCTCCAGTCTGTGTTGGGCTCTAACCTACCATCCAGTCTGTGTTGGGCCCTACCCTACCCTCCTGTCCGTCTTGGGCTCTACCCTACCATCCAGTCTGTGTTGAGCCCTACCCTACCCTCCAGTCCGTTTTGGGCTCTACCCTAACTCCCAGTCTGTGTTGGGCCCTACCCTACCCTCCAGTCTGTGTTGGGCCCTACCCTACCCTTCAGTCTGTGTTGGGCCCTACCCTACCCTCCAGTCTGTGTTGGGCTCTACCCTACCCTCCAGTCTGTGTTGGGCCCTACCCTACCTTCCAGTCTGTGTTGGGCCCTACCCTACCCTCCAGTCTGTGTTGGGCCCTACCCTACCCTCCAGTCTGTGTTGGGCCCTACCCTACCCTATCCTACCCCCTCCAGTCTGTGTTGGGCTCTACCCTACCCTCCAGTCTGTGTTGGGCCCTACCCTACTCTATCCTACCTCCAGTCTGTGTTGGGCCCTACCCTACTTTCCAGTCTGTGTTGGGCCCTACCCTACCCTCCAGTCTGTGTTGGGCCCTACCCTACCCTCCAGTCTGTGTTGGGCCCTACCCTACCCTTCAGTCTGTGTTGGGCCCTACCCTACCCTCCAGTCTGTGTTGGGCCCTACCTTACCTTCCAGTCTGTGTTGGGCTCTACCCTACCCTCCAGTCTGTGTTGGGCCCTACCCTACCCTCCAGTCTGTGTTGGGCCCTACCTTACCCTCCAGTCTGTGTTGGGCCCTACCCTACCCTCCAGTCTGTGTTGGGCCCTACCCTACCCTCCAGTCTGTGTTGGGCGCTACCTTACCTTCCAGTCTGTGTTGGGCTCTACCCTACCCTACCCTACCCTCCAGTCTGTGTTGGGCTCTACCCTACCCTCCAGTCTGTGTTGGGCCCTACCCTACTCTATCCTACCCTCCAGTCTGTGTTGGGCCCTACCCTACCTTCAAGTCTGTGTTGGGCCCTACCCTACCCTCCAGTCTGTGTTGGGCCCTACCCTACCCTATCCTACCCTCCAGTCTGTGTTGGGCTCTACCCTACCCTCCAGTCTGTGTTGGGCCCTACCCTACTCTATCCTACCCTCCAGTCTGTGTTGGGCCCTACCCTACCTTCAAGTCTGTGTTGGGCCCTACCCTACCCTCCAGTCTGTGTTGGGCCCTACCCTACCCTCCAGTCTGTGTTGGGCCCTACCCTACCCTCCAGTCTGTGTTGGGCCCTACCCTACCCTCCAGTCTGTGTTGGGCGCTACCTTACCTTCCAGTCTGTGTTGGGCTCTACCCTACCCTCCAGTCTGTGTTGGGCCCTACCCTACCCTCCAGTCTGTGTTGGGCCCTACCCTACCCTCCAGTCTGTGTTGGGCCCTACCCTACCCTCAAGTTTGTGTTGGGCCCTCCCTACCCTCCAGTCTGTGGTGGACCCTACCCTACCCTCCAGTCTGTGTCGGGCCCTATCCTACCTCCAGTCTATTTTGGGCCCTATCCTACCCTCCAGTCTGTGTTGGGCCCTGCCCTACCCTCCAGTCTGTGTTGGGCCCTACCCTACCCTCCAGTCCGTGTTGGGCCCTACCCTACCCTCCAGTCTGTGTCGGACCCTATCCTACCTCCAGTCTATTTTGGGCTCTACCCTACCCTCCAGTCTGTGTTGGGCCCTACCCTACCCTCCAGTCTGTGTTGGGCCCTAGCCTACCCTCCAATCTGTGTTGGGCCCTACCCTTCCCTCCAGTCTGTGTTGGGCCCTACCCTACCCAATCCTACCCTCCAGTCTGTGTTGGGCCCTACCCTTCCCTCCAGTCTGTGTTGGGCCCTACCCTACCCTCCAGTCTGTGTTGGGTCCTACCCTACCCTCCAGTCTGTGTTGGGCCCTACCCTACCCTCCAGTCTGTGTTGGGCCCTACCCTACCATCCAGTCTGTGTTGGGCCCTAGCCTACCCTCCAGTCTGTGTTGGGCCCTACCCTACCCTCCAGTCTGTGTTGGGCCCTACCCTACCCTACCCTACCGTCCAGTCTGTGTTGGGCTCTACCCTACCGTCCAGTCTGTGTTGGACCCTACCCTACCCCCCAGTCTGTGTTGGGCCCTACCCTACCCCCCAGTCTGTGTTGGGCCCTACCCTACCCTCCAGTCTGTTTTGGGCCATACCCTACCCTCCAGTCTGTGTTGGGCCCTACCCTACCCTCCAGTCTGTGTTGGGCCCTACCCTACCCTCCAGTCTGTGTTGGGCCCTACCCTACCCTCCAGTCTGTGTTGGGCCCTACCCTACCCTCCAGTCTGTGTTGGGCTCCACCAGGCGGTCATTAGTATCACCACCTTCCTTTCACTCGGACCTACCTGAGGACACCCCCTATCGCCGAAGTAAATTTCTAAAACTGGCGAATTTTGTTTGTTGTTGTGAACAATGATGAAAATAAATTGTTTCTTCAACTTAAACTTTGTTTAATTATATAACCATGTTATATAAGTTAATGTACAGAAGGTTAAGAAGTATGTGTGAATATTGATAAGTACTTTTATTTACAAATAAACTTGACAAGATGATCCTACAAAAGGTTTTCACAGTGTTCTGTTCGTTGCTGTTTATTTTGTCATTATGTTACACAAGTTAATGTATAGAAGTGTGAATATTTAATGCATTTACTTAGTAAACACTTCGACAAGATGATCATACAAAGGGTTATCTTTCTCCCTCTTTGTCCGTTCCTTTGCCTGGTCTAAAACAGATTTCCCGTCTTTACTAAGTATGGTCCTGATGTCATACTTACCTCCTGTTTTCTCTACGTTCTGTTTTACGTGACGTTCACAATCAGTGAACATGTCTACATCTGATGTCCACCTGGCTATGTGTTGTAGACAAATATAACCGACGTTATCTACAGCTGTAGTCAGTGCTGGGTAACACTTACACAGCTCTAAACTAAGCTCCCTGTGTCCCAGACTACAACTAACATGTAATACTGCCTCCCCGCCCTCGTCCACTAACTGTGACATGTACTGTCCACACACACAACTCCTATGTACAACACGACCATCTTCTGTCTCACACTTATGTTGTACATCCTCAACTCTATACAATGATTTAAGTACCAATCTCTCCACTGTCTGAAATAAACCAAAGTTTCCTGTCAGTGCCACAAGATGGAGCGGGCCTCGTCCCCAGCCATCAGTCTCATGTACCAAGTGTGGATAGGAGTCACACAACATCGTCACCATCTCTTCTCTCTCAAACAAACACGCCTCGTGTAGGACATTGATATTCTCAGCATAATGTGATGATCGTGACCTGGGTGCCCTCGCTGTAGGAATGACGTCATACTTAAGTATTTCCGTCAGTAGTCCTACACTACCACCCTTCACTACACAAAACAGTGTATC
>NW_022979965.1:0-1341 GCF_902652985.1 Pecten maximus | reverse complement strand
AAAAATCATTAAAATTTAATTTGAAGTTAAATTCATGTTAAATTTGAAAAATAGCTGTCCTAACTAATCACAAATATAACTGTCAACAAGCATGTCAAATTTTAAGAGAATCGGCCAAAAAATGTGGATTTGTCAAATAAAAACATGTATTTCAGGGCCTATCATATTAGGACTAAGACCACAATTAGCTTCGCTATATGTTTCATTGTAACATTAAAATTCATAATAAATTCCCAACATCTCATATGCAACTTTCCATCTCACCTGGCCAAGACCAACATCTGAGAAGCAAAATATAAAAGTTTCAACCCAGCATGTTGGGCATTTTCTGGAGATAGCTGTCAAAATGTGTCACCAACGTGGATTATATACATCCGGGTCAGGGGTAGAGGTCAAATCAGGACTCATCACACAGGGTCCTGGAGCACATAATAAATGATCAATATTATTATTTTACATCACAAAACATAGATTGACATCTCTGCTATAAATCCACATTAAATTCATCAACAGAAATCAAGTTCAAAGAGGCATTTGATTGGTTTTCCTGAGATACATACATTTTTGAGGGGACTTCATTCGTGGGGCCTGAACCCGGAAGTACTTAATTGTGGTCTTAGTCCAGATGTTTCTCTGTCAACACCTAAGGTCTCTTCCGGAGCTAGTTTTTGAGTGACGTCACCATAGTTCCCGCGTTGTTATTATGTTATTATAATGGTAAATATGCGTAAACGACACAAAATTCTATGAAATGAAAAGATGTGCTATTGTCTTGTCGAATTCAGAATAGTATCACGGATACCTTATTTAGTGCCTTTTTGAATAAAAATTGTGAAACTAATTCTAGACAATATTTTTATTTATTTATTTATTTATTTATTTTTGTAACGGGGATATTCATGCGCAGCCATGTTCATTTGTTTACAAGCAGACATTGATAATCGATGGGATATGCAATTGTTTAAATTGGTGGGAGACACTAATCATACCCTACCTAGGGAGTGTGACAAATAAATCTCAACCATCGGTGGAATGAATGAATGTCAAACCCTCGGCAATCATCGGATTGGACATCGGATTAATTTAAGGTTTTTGATATTTTTTACTGCGAAATTCACCCGTTTTCAAAGTGGCTACCCCGGAGAAAATTTGAGTTGAAGGACCCCACTTTTTTTTATTATGTGTTATATGAGGCACTAAACCTTTGTTATCAACCATAATTGTCATATTGAATTCAAGAATTTGAATGAAATATTCAAAAACGTTAACACTAAAGTCTATGGAAAACCGATTGGTTGGTTGGTCCCTAGAATTGTTGTAGTATTCTTTAAAAGTTGTATC
>NW_022979964.1:0-24489 GCF_902652985.1 Pecten maximus | reverse complement strand
ATTTCAAAGAATTTATTTGCGTTTCTAGTATCGTGAGAGTGAATGTCAGAGTGAGGAGCGGGGAGTATGTTAGTTAAATAGGAGGAACACTGACCATGAACAATCTTATGAAGTTGTGTTATTTTATGTTTTCCTCTTCTTTCAATAAGAGGGTCCCAACCAGTTTCTAAATACAATCTCTCATGACTAGTTAATTTAGTAGCCCCAGTTACAATCCTGGCTGCTTCGAGTTGAATATTTTCTAACAGATGGCTTTGGCCTGTCGTAATATTGTCCCATACGACGTCCCCATATTCTAATAAAGGTCGAATAAAAGTAAAGTAAATAGTTTGGAGCGTTTTTCTGTCAATGGAAACTTTCAGTTTTCTTAAAATGCCTATTTTTTAGAAGCTTTGTTTATTATATATTGAACATGATCAGTCCACCCTCCATTAGACGAGATAAAGACACCAAGGTGTTTGTACGTAGCATGTTACCTCTGTTAGTGGGTTGTTGTTCATAGACAATGGGGGATGAAGTGGTTTGTCATTTTTTCTACTTACTGTCATTGACACTGTCTTACTAGGATTGAAATCGACAAGCCATGTTTTTGACCATTCATTAATTTTGTTTAGATTATCGTTCAAGAGATTAGCACTCAAATCCGGCAAATCCACTATAACGTATAGAGACGTATCGTCAGCAAACAACTTTATGATACAATTAATATCTTGGACGATGTCATTTATAAAAATTAGAAATAATAATGGACCTAGAATTGACCCCTGAGGCACTCCAGCAGAAATGTAAGTTAAGTTTGATTGTTTACCATTGATGACAACATGTTGGCAGCGATTACGTAAATAGCTCGAGAACCAATCAAATAATTTACCTGTGATGCCAAAATTTTGGAGTTTAGAAAGAAGGCCACGATGCCATACTCGGTCGAAAGCCTTACTAATATCGCAGGAGACCATTCTAATGTCTTTACCATTATCTAAAGCGGAAAATATATCATTCAAAATAGACACGTGTTGATTTATAGTGGAATCAACGGATCTGAAACCCCACTGACAAGATGAGAGTAAGGACCTGTGAGTTAAATAGTTATAAACATATTTATATATACACCTTTCCATCGTTTTACCTATTATAGACAAAAGAGAGATGGGACGGTAATTCCCGAGAACAGAAGGATCATCTTTTTTTTGTGCACGGGAGTAATATTCGCCCTCTTCCATTGTGACGGGAACTTATAAGTAGTAAGAGAGTGATTGAATAATGTTTGAAGTGGATAGCTAAGAACTTCGGCTGCTTCTTTGATTAGGCGTGGGTTTATGAGGTCAGGGTCAATAGTTTTTTTGCAGTCAAGAGAATGTATTACGTCAAGAACATCTTGACGTGATATGACAATGTCAGAAAGAGTATGATTATGGGATTTTTGTAGATCAGGAGGGTCAACATTAGTGTCGTTTATATTAGAATGTGAGCTGAAGAAAGTGTTAAAGGCATTGGCTTTGTCTAAGTCGTCGTGTATAAAGTTACCGTTATAGGAAATAGGAGGAATATGTTTTTTTTGCTTGAGTTAGACATAAAACGATTAACAATTTTCCACCATTCTTTGCTGCTGGTATTAGTATGGTAAAAAGCTTTGTACATAATTTGTTAAAATAATCACGTTTATATTTACGAATGGCATTTACACACATATTACGAGCTTTCCTAAAATTCGACCAGTCGTCAGCAATCTGTGACTGTTTGGCTTTGCGATGTATATACTTACGTCTATGAATCAATTTTCTAATTGCACCATTCATCCAAACAGCATCATTCGCTCTTACAATTATATCTTTATTAGGTATACACTCATTTGCAATTGTAAGTAAAAAACGTGTAAATTGCTCTGTACTTATGTCTATGTCATTACTGTCGAGAGTGCTGTCCCAATCAACGTTAGAAAGTCTGTCACGATATTCGTCGTAGTTGCCTAGGTCGTATAGCCATACTTTACGTTTAAAACTGGATTTTAGGGGTTTTGAAATGTTAAGAGTGCCATACACGGGGCAATGATATCTAATAGGATGATCGAGGAAATTTTCACCGACATGACACATGTTTACCAAAAACGAATCTCTTGCGCAAATTATATCTAACGGGAAGGAAGACGATTCAGTGAAGAAAGTAGGACTGGCAACGCTTTGGGTAAGATTTTAAAGTAGATAGTAAATTACGTAGGTGTAGACAGTGGTTAGTATCACTTAGTAAAGTTGCGTTGAAGTCACCAGTTACAATTATACCAGTTACAATTATATTAGAGATTCTGGTACTGAAAGCGAGATCTATAGAATGGGCAATCTGCAACCATACACATTCGACTGAGGTTAACTCTAGGTCGGGTCGACGTTTAGAGGAAATTTCATTGCTTACATATACTGACACTCCTCCTCCTTGCCTATTGGGCCTGCAGTAACAAAAAGGGGATGCAAAACACGGAAAGTCTAAATCAGAAGTTATCTCATCAGGACTAAGCCACGTTTCGGTAAAGGACAGGATAGTTATATTATGTAGTTCATTGAAAAGGATATCAAGTTTTTGTTTCAAACTTTGGACATTTAGGTGCACGAAAGAATAATTGGCGTCATTAAATAAAGTTGTAAAATTAGAAGAGCATGATGAAACCGCGGGAAGATCTGATTCAGATTCACTTGGCCCAGGGTTACTCTCAACATCACCAGAGAGAAGGAGCAACAGTCTAATTATTAACAAGGTGATACATATCGTAGTAGAGAGAGATACAACACTCTTAACAGTGTACATTGTAGGTATTTTTTTTATCAGTAAAATGTATTTGTAACTTAATCGGAGTAAGTACGACACTCACCAATAGCGCCAATACATGTAGTACAAATAGAACAAATAAGATGTCTACAAGCATAGTTCCAGACATACATGCATGGTTGCAAAATGCAGAATAACAACGATTGTAAAAATGGCCTATCCGGATACAATACAAACTAGGGAAAAGCGGCATTTAAGTTACAGAGAATAATCTTTGGAGAAACATGAGAAATCTCATCCGGATAGGGTACATACTGAACCATTTCGTATTAAGACCAACAGAGATTTGAGTAGGAAATTATAATGCAGTGTAGTATTTGAGGAAGAGCATATCTATAAAAGGGTGAAAGTTGTGAAGGGAAGGGGTCAAAGTAAAGTAATCAAAAGGTTGGAGAGCATGATGAACAGTAGATGGATCAGGAGGATAGAAAAATCAACTTGGCATGAGAAAATGGAGGAGTACGCTTGGAGAATATATATATATATATACATCCATACATACATGAATCTAGAATAAGGACATATAGAGCAGTATAATTAAATCGTGATGTTTACCTCAATATAATAAGGTTTAAAAAGATATAGATTAACACAAAAGAAGACGTGTCAACAGGACATCACTATCACCCATTAGCTAATCCGGGCTATTGCAAATTTAAAAGAGCGTTGACAGAAAATGAAGCCAAGAGACCCGGACTGGAGGGATCGGCAATAGCAATAAATGTACAGAGCAGTGTCGCGACAGGGCATAGGTAAAATGGAAAAAAAAACAAAAAAAAAACTGTTTCGTAGATCTCCCCTGAGATAGGGGCCATACATACATACATACATACATACATGCAGACATACAGACAGACAGACAGACAGACAGACATAATTTATGCATACATACATACAAAACATAATTTATGCATACATAGTATAGATACCTAGTTTACATAACGGAAATACATCAACATGGTAACAAAAGTTCAATGAATCAGAATAAGACGTTTTTGTTACCAATTGTATTTCATAGCTATGAAGGTAATTTCAGAAATCGTAGCAACACAATCACTGCATAAAGATAATAAATGACTGTAGTATAAATGGAAACTGAACTGTAGCGATGTACACTAATGTCCGTGTGTACTGCAGACCAGAAGGGCCTGCTCGCTACATTAATATGACATATTCATGTCATAGTCAATTTTCAAGTGTGCATATCGTGGCTGAATGCAGTGAGGTCTCGTTCCGTTTTTATTAGATGAACGCGCTCGTTACGATCTTTAATCAAAATTTTTTCCGTTGGTAGTCCAGGTCTGAGAGGCATGGCCATTTTTAACAGCCTGTCGAGCGAGATAGGCGAGTTGGCTGCGGAGCTGTGTAAGATCTTCATTAACAGATATATTTGGCTTGGATTGGTTGGGGCGGGGTTTTCCTACACGATGAGACCTTTCAACGTCATCCGGAACCAAACTTATCCCACATGCGGCAGCAGCCTGGGCCACGGTATCGCTAGTTTTTTCTCGATCATTTTCAGGGAAACCTGAAAATCTTACTAATGATCGCCGGCCATATTGCTCAACGTCGTCAATTTGGTGTCGGAGTTTTTCATTTTCAGATTCAAGGGATTTCACACGATCAGTCAAAGGAGCAATATGATTTTGGACAATAACATTGATGTCTTCCATTATCAAACTGCGAACAGCTTTGGCAATACGGTCTATGTCAGAATCGGATATACTTTGGCTCGTGGTACTGGGCTGTATAAATTGCTGAGGGACACCCCCCTGTGACGACAGTGCGTTCATCATCAGTTGCTGCTGAAGCTGGTTAGGGAGGGGCGTTTGGTTAGCAATGAATTGTTGACCACTAGCATAATGTAACGACATAGTTGGAACAAGTGACATGTTTGGAATACAGGTGACAGAAGGTGATGAACTGATGTCACTCTCACAAAGAAATTCAGTTGATTTTGGCCGTTTAATGTCTCTTGTTAATGATGGGAATGGGGTTGAGGTGGTCGATATGTCGGAGCGATTCCGTTTACTGTATCGTTCTGGAGTGGAGGTATATGGCCCGTACATGTATACAACGTGAACACTCGTGCAAATGTATGTACGCTGATTATACGCATGGATGGTCACAGGTACACAAAGACTTTGAAGTAAACATCAAATTTATGAGTGTTTATGAGAGTAATATGATAATAATATGATAATATCAGTGCAGAGATAGTTCGAACTTATCTTTCATTATCTCCTCCAGTCTTTATACACCCTCCGTCATCCATCTATACAGGGGTTTTTCACATTCTTATCGGAGCTGAGTAAGAGCCGTCCATACTCAATCAGGGGAAGTAACGGTTGTTATATAACTATTTACAGCACCACAGAATAAAACCATCTTCCACGAAGCAGCTATTACCCAAAACATAGACAGAAAGACTGAAATAAAGTAAGCAGCCAATGGCTTCTGTTAAGTGAAAGGAAAGTGTAGAAAGGAAAGAATAGAAGGGAAGTAAACAACCAACTTGCATAGAGATACCAGCCAATGGCTTCTACATCTTCACACCACTCCCCACACATACTTGTTACATTCACACATATAAACTAGCATCCTTTTCCATTCATAATGGTGCACATAAATTAGCATACACTGTTTTCAATATAACATACACAATCATACTTACCCGCACACATTTTCAAACTATATACATACTTTCATACTACATATATTCTACATTCTGAACACATATATATATTCACACTCACAATTAATAATTCAACTATAATCCAACAAAATACTATCATACATACACAAATATATACTTCGACTAAGGGACACAACTCTCAAACAAAGGTACATAACTCACAAAATCCATTCCCGTTACATTATAACTAAGATTTTAATATAGATGACGGACATTTAGAGTACCTCTTATTAAACTAATATCAATTGAAATAATAGACGATTAAAGGAATAAACAACTGTGCTTTATTGGTGCATTCATGTACTTTCATTTTTGCAATATTTTACCATCACCACAAGTCGGAAAGACGCTTCAAAACATAACACTAGTCAGACTTTGTTACAAGCACTTACGTGACTAGTAAACATACCGGCTACAGGTACATTTAGAAGTACATCACATGATCAGGACAAAGACGCCCATCACCTAGTAAGTCTGCATTCTGTGCCTCTATCACGCCCCGAAAGACAGGACAGCACATATGGGTTGTGTTCTAGGCCTAGCCTCTTGTTATTCTTAGTAAAACAGGGGTTCGTTACAAATAATATGATGTGTTACATGGCACGCACATACAGTACAGCATCAATACGTATACTCCTATAACATAAAAGGCCGCTGGTCGGCTCTTTTTCTATCGGATATTATTTTGTAGACTGCGACGCGCCTGTCAAAAGTATCTCGCCGTGTAAAACCTCAAACATTGTTGGAGTACAATACGGGCAGTACATTGTATGGTCACCAGTGACAGTAACACACATTTTGCCGTATAAAGCTGATGTACTGCAGTATAATTACATTGCACCACTGACACTGTATATACATTGTAGGCGTTTGTTGTAATCTGGCAAATACATTATCGTTAAAATAAAATATCCACAATGTACATTGGACATGTTGGCCCTGTCAGTGACCCCCAGAGGCTTATGGGTGGGGTCAAATAGGGTCAAATTAACTGAAGTTTCTAAACTCAGGTGACTCTTCAGGCCGGTGGGCCGCTTTATTATGCACCTGTGTCAGAGTCACTAGCAAGCTTGTCCACCTCCAGACCATTTGTTTGAAGTTCTCCAGACTGTCTGAGCCAGTAACATGCTTGTCCACCTCCAGACCATCAGTTTTGAGGTTCTCCAGACTGTCTGAGTCAGTAACATGCTTGTCCACCTCCAAGCCATCTCTTTTGAGATTCTCCAGACTTTTCAGAGTAGTATGCTTCTTCATTACCATTCGATGTGGCTTGAAGAGGTTAAGTTACCTTTACAGTGTGAGCTATGTTCACTGTCACAGGGCGGCCATATTTCCCATAATATTGTTTGTTTTTGGTGACAAGGTCACATACTGGTCCTTGGTGTTGTAACTTTCTATAATGCTAAACATAACTTGTGTTGCTGGCTCGAATGGAGTCTTCCCTCTATATCTGTCTATCATCACCGCTGGTTCAATGTAAACATTGTGTAATCCTACCGTTTGGGTGTTGTACAGTCACAAGTTTTTACTTCTGTCTGTGTTTTGACATTTTTGTCTAGATAATTGCTCTTAAGTCCTGAGTATTTTACACAAAGTCCAGAAATAAGGGTGTGGAGGAGATAACATTGAGTTATCTCTTCTGGTCTTCATATATCTTCTATGTGTATATTTCTCAGTAGTACAATATTTATAATTGATTATAATCAAAAGCCATAAGTCTTAAGTTCAAAGTTTACTAAGATAGTTAAATTTCAAAATGGATTCAATTCTCATGTCTTTTTCTCATAGCAATCTCCAGTAGAAGACTTAACATACCGGCCCACGACTTGCAGACAGCCACCTCCCATTTTGGTATCATACCCTATGGTCCTATCCTGTTCAGGAAAAGGTAAATTTGATTTTTTTGTAAGATTCTATAGATACCACAGAACTAAATAAAAAATAGATTGTAGGTTTTCATCAATCGCGCAGTCAAGAATAGGGAGGTGAATTATGCATCTGGGCCTACTAATTGGATATTCAGGTGAGACGTAGATGTGGTATATATATATATATATATAAAATTCCACTCTGTGGGAGTTAATTAAGTGTGTAATTTGTTGTAAATTTAGGTGAATGTTTGGTGCTGAGTTTAATACAAGATGGTGGCCCCCATTTAAAAAAAAATGTTTAAATTGGTTGAATTTTTTAAAGTTCTATAGGTGTGTAGGTGTGTATAGGTTCTATAGGACAGTGGTAAACATTATCGTCTATGGGAAATCATTTGGTTCCGTAGTTTATGTACGCCATCATCACATAGGGTAAATGATCATCCCAATCATTACTGTTTTCATTGACAAAGACTGATAACATTTAAACTAAAGTACAAATCAACCTTTCCACTAGTCCGTCTGTCTGAGGTCTGTAGGGAGTTGTTCTAGTTTTATCAAACCCTAACTTTTCACAAGTAGCTTTAATCAGGTTAGATTCAAACTCATGACCTTGGTGTGTCTGCATATAAACTTGTTAGCTAGCAGCTACTGTTTGAGCAGTGTGATCTGCTAGTGTATGCTTCTACGTATACCCATTTAGAGAAATAATCCTGATGTAACCACTTTGATATAGATGTTTCCATTCTCTGTAGTTTGCAGTCCAGCCAGGATGTCTGGCGACACGCTCTAAGGGAGCCCCCTACTGGCACTGAAGGGGGCAGAGGAGCTTGGTCTCTTGTGGGATCAGACCTCCTGCGGGCACATGAATCACAGGCCTTACACCAGTTTTTAACATTTTCCACTTGACCGGGTCAGTAAAACCTCTTCTGAATGAGATTAGTCATTCTATCCTGACCAAGATGACCTTAATTAATTATGTAAGTGACCCTGGATTTTTTCATCTTATGCATAACTTGCTTTAATTTCTCTACCTGACAAATCTGTCAACTCTGTTCTACAGAATATTCCCTGTTTATCTAAGACAAAAAAGCAGGCGACATGTAGGTCTGTGTTGGTGTCGGCGTCACAGAGGTTTCCGTGTAATAACTCCAGTTCCTTTCATCAGTCTGTCAAAGTGAGACGTCTTGCACAATTAATATATATTTTTTTATATGTGAACTTTAATTTACGTCTGACAAATCTAATCTCAAACATCACACAACATTTTATTTGGGGATTTTCAAGGGTATTACAATATACAAAATGATTCAATAAATTACCTGTTATCAGTGTAATAAAATCTGTATAAATTTCTTTTATACTGGACACATGAAATATGACCTACCGTAAATATTCGCGTATAGTGCGCACTTTTTTTTCAAAAATTGACAAGTAAAAAATACCACTGCGCACTATACGCAAGTACAAGCCTTTTCCCAGTCAGAATGAATGTGATTTGACCGAGATTTGTGATGGTTTCCTTTCACGAGAGGATGGATTTAATACTTATATATATATATAACTTATATAAAGCATTTAGAAAGTAAAAGTTAACAAATAATCAAAGAAATGAATAGTTATTTTGATCTTTAATTCCTTGAAATTATGTATTAATCAGCAATTACATGGATTTATCTAAGTCGATTGTGAGCCACACGTTCCGTACACATACGATCTCACTTGAGCATGTTCCCGTATTCAGGTCCAAAACGATGTATAACATCTCAATTAACATCAAACAAAACTTGAAATGATATAGCAGTACTTTTCATACTTCTAAATTAATCATCCTATAAATCCAGCACGCATGCGCAATTAGGCAAGGGTAACACTAATGCCTTGATCTCGTGCGGCATTCACTGACCAACTGGCCATATAAAATACTATCTGACTGTAAAAACTACCGGGGTACTCTTATTTATCGTCTGCACTGTAGATTTATCCATTACACATGTTAATTCATTGACATAAAAGTTGTGACCAGCACGACGACAGCAGACTTGTTTCCGTACTGTATACAAAATGGCGGCCTGTGTTACATTACGTAGCAGTCAGCTTACTAGTCAATCTTGTTATAATTAAGCTGAATTAGCTTTGTATGTTCGTGGACAGATACCACAAGAGATCATACCTGCGTGAAAATGACAAGGTAATTGAGGGTAGGATTAATTATTTTATTTGTACAACAGTGTAGATGGGTACTTATACCAAGACTGACGGTTCCCATGGTTTCCATTGCAATGACATTGCTAGCATCATATTTAACATCACCAAAGAAAGAGGTACCAAATAAGAATATCACTAACTTAGATTTTTTTCCGTCAAAACTGAAAAGTGAATTGTAAGTTATGTGATATTTCCATCTTGTGTGAGATTTATAAAAGTATTGCTGATTTATTCTTCGTTTTTATTCCCCATATACCAGACTGTAGTTCGTTGTACTATTCAGACTCCCAAGAGGATACAACAAGCCTTCAAAGTATTGCCAGCTCACCAAACTCTTCACTTAACCACTTGCAGCAAAATATCACCTCAACAGCAAGCTCATCACACTTGTTTCAAACGAATGTCACCTCAAAAGCAGCCACATCAAACTTGTTCCAACTGAATGCCACCTCAATAACAGCCACATCAAACTTGTTCCAACTGAATGCCACCTCAATAACAGCCACATCAAACTTATTCCAACCGAATGTCAACTCAATAACAGCCACATCAAACTTGTTGATTATATATCTCCAGTCGCTTCAATATTACATCAGGGAGTGTTGTTCCATGTACTGTCTCCACTTTTTAATGACATGCAGTACACCAATACATCATCAGGTACTCCTAAGGTAAGTTATGTTCGGGTGTTGTTCTTATACCTAATATGGCCCCATATTGAAGATACAGATGCACTGTAGTAATCATTTGTCAGTCGCTAGGTTAAAGGTCAAGGTCAAATTTTGTAGCATTTCATTGATGCATATGAAGCAATGTTGGTCAGATTTTAATGAGTAGTCATATAAATAAAGGGCAAGGTCACTAATAAAAATTTCAAGGTCCAGTTTTGTATATTTTCTCTGATAATTTTTTTTTTTTTTTTTTTTGATGACATTATGAAGAAAAGTTGGTCGGAATTTAACATAAATGAACAGATCGGCGGCCACTGGCCCCCACTTCAATTCATTTTAATATTTCACCATGTGCATGTATAATCAAATAAATGAATATACAGTGATTGTCTCAATGTCCATGGTCCAGTGACCAGTTTTCTCCATGGTCCAGTGGTCGTAAGGCGAAGAGTCCACAATGTAACAGCTGAAACTCTTGTTTGCTTGTTATATTTAAATCAACATTCTATTTGTTTCTGTTGATCTCTGTGTAAAAGCAGAGTATTTACATTGTGTGACAAAATCATCAACTGGGGGATGTGAGAATTAATTGAGCTACATTATTGTACCTTTAGATGGTAAATAAAATGCCTATCATACATATATAGCTACTGTAGATCTTATGATGTATAAAATGTTCAAATTGTAACTAAACTTTATTAACTAAATGTTAGAGAAATGTATGATGTTTTCTAAACATCAACTGATGATTTCTCAATGATTGTTTAGCAGGAAATAAAATTTAGACTGGATTAGTCTTGCCTGCCTTAGTACCATTTCTCTCCAGTTAAAGCTATGCTGATGAACTTTTGGAGCATATGTATAGCCAAGAGGAGAGTAGAAAAACTACGGCAGATAATCCAGTCTACAATTTCATTCATGTTGAGAGTGGGGTAAATTTAACACAGATAAGATGAAATCTGATGAAGTCTTTTTCCCCTATATCACACACTTAGTTCAACAGCATTAACCACAAAAATATTAATTTCAAGAATTATCTTAACATTTTGTGGAATGTAGACACCTAATCTATAATAAGTATCACCCAGTAACCCGAGACTTTGGGTCATTTATGTATGAGAATTTGACACACAGATAATCCCTGGGTCATGTTGATGAATGACTTGACTCATGACTCGTGACGCTCGATATGAGTAGCACAGCAGAAGTCTGCCTTGTCCATCAGTTTCTTCACCTGATCAATATACAAAAAATGTAGCTAAGTCATTTTCATTTCTTACATCTAGAACATCATGTTTAATTTCAATTGAAAGTTTGAAAAAGTCATGTAACTGTTGTAAAAGTAGAAGTATCAATTAATTTAAGAAAAGAAAATGATATTTACTCTGTATTGTGCTAAAATCTCTCCCACCGCCTGACCAGCTCTTCACAATCTGCTGTAAGGAAAAGTTCTTGATGTTTTAAGGTTGAGTCCACCAATATATCAGAGTATTTATAGAATGCTGATCCTGTAGTATATTTGGTAAATTAAAAAGGAAAGAAGATTTAATACTGCATTGGATACAAACAATACAGACACCGTGCCACAGTATGCATTGACTTACTTGATCGTTTGATGAACAAACTCCTGACTTTTTAGGTCACCTGAGACAAAGTATCAAGTGACCTATTATAATCCCCTTTTGTCCGTCGTCGTGCGTCGTGCGTCTGTAAACAATTTACATTTTCGACTTCTTCTCCAAAACCCCTAAACCAAATTCAAAATATTTCTGATGATATTATTTGTCATGTTTCTTAAATAAATTGTCATCTTGTATAAGATGGCCTTTTCAATTCATTCATTGGTTTTAGTTTTATGTGGAGCATGCATAAAAGTAATTTTATTATCTATCAATATGGCCGTGTGTGTTAAGAAGCCCAACATATTCTTCGAATGAATTTTATACATTATGTCCGCTGTGATGTATTTGTATTACACAAGTATGCTGTGAGGTGTTGTCTATGTGCCTACTTACTGTATATTTGTTAGGAAAACTGTGAGTTAGGGTCAGAATTTCTGGCTACAATTTTAAGTTATCAATGCTCAATTTTCATGTTAAGCTCTGTTTCTCAGAAGAACACTTCACAGTGGCGTAGGAAGGGGGGGGGGGGGGGGGGGGGGCATGGGGGGCACACACACACACTTTTTGACGACTTCCTACGCCACTGTTTTGGCACCTGCCGTTTTAGTCGTGGTGGGTAAATTTTTATAAGTTACACTTTTTCCGGCTAACAACTTATCTTTTCTGTAATACAACTGATATACATCCGCAGCCTAATAAAGTTCAAATCTAATGATTATGATCCGTGACTGATGCACTGGTGTCTTGTTTGTCAAAACTGTAGGCCTATATATGTCTTGTCGGACAGTGTGACCGACAGCGCGACCACAGTTTTCTATCGGATGTAAATATTTGCATTTTTTATGTTACTATAGCTAGGGGTCATAAAATAGGTGTTTGCTAGGCCTAATTAACATCTTATAATACAAATTTAAAAAACCTTATGCAATGTACATCTTGGATTTTATCTCTGCATGTTGTTGATAGTTTGTAAACTTTACAAGCGGCTTTACTGATTCAGAAGTATATCAATAATCTTCCACAAACATTAAGGAAAATGCTCAGAGAAAGAATTATATACTCAGCTATTTGAAAGTTTTCAGCAGATAAATGTTATACATGTTTTCTTCAATATATGTTTTCTTAAATATGTATATAGAATAGGAATAACCAGATTAAAACATTTCATCTGATACAAATGTAACTGTCTGACTATAAAATTCAATTTTAGATTTCTTATAATATGACATCAGACCCTGACGTTTCTCATGGGCCTTTGGCCCTTTGCATATATATGAAGTACCAGGTATATATGATATAGGGGGTATATATTGGTATAAAAGGTGACTACTTCATGATTGAACAACACACAAGAGATCCAAAACTGTAGAATGTGTTAGAATTATTACACCGGTCACCCCAAAACCTTCAATTTCCTCGCACCAGTATGCATTTTCAAACGTAATTAAATGTTGCGTGAGCCAATTAAATGCAAGTGAGGAAATTAAGTGAAAGTGAGGAAATTAAGCGAAAGTGAGGAAATTAAGTCCAAGCGAAGGTATTAATGCTAAAGGAAGGGAATTTATTTATTTATTTCTATCCGTCTTTCGTGCTCAAACAGAGTTATCGCCTCTCAGTACACTTCATTCTTTCTGTGACATTCCTTTAGTATAGGTGTCACCCCACTAGTATTCAAGTGAGTCATACATGAAATATGAATGGTTTATTTGAAATGGAATTCGAAGTGTACACATTTTTTCTTTAAATCCTCGAGATTATTCCTTCTGTTTTTTTTAACACAGTTGAATTACTGAAATGAAATGGAATGGACCTGAAATGGTCATTGCCTGTAGAGAATACCCCGTTTGCAATTTATTCAAGTGTTTGTGTGTTTTCTGGCATTAAGCACGAACGGAGATTGTAGGAGAAATGTAATTTCTTTCGTTTGACTAGGCGGAATAAAAACGAAATTAATTTCTCCTATAGTAGAGCGGGCCGCTAAGTGGCGCTATATGCTACCTGCGAAGCACGTGCGTGTTCGCGGTTGTGTCATTCAGGCGACGACCTTTTAGGCGTATACACGGTCAGCTTTCGTTAAAATTTTCGATACAAATTTTGTTTTGTTGTTAAATCTGCTTTTATTGCAGAAAGGTTTATTGGATTAGCACACAACGTCGCGGGCGTGACAGTTCGTGACTGTCTTCAGAAATTCATTTTTGTGTATATACACAATGTAGGTAGTGTACATACATTGCCTACCGACAGTCGGTGCGATGTTGAGTGCTTTCATGGTCATCGTATTTTTTGTAGGGGTATTTTGATGGAAATAATATAACTGTTTTGGCTGTGTACATCGTTAGTGTAAAAGATTGCATTGTGAAATGTATGTATTTCATAGTAATTAATAAACTAGTACGCGGGTCGGTCGCCCCGTTTGCAATTTATTCAAGTGTTTGTGTGTTTTCTGGCATTAGGCACGAACGGAGATTGTAGGAGAATATGTTTACAGTCGACCGATGTTTACAAACCTGTCAATGACAAGTAGTGTAGTCACTGTCATCTGTACGCTTGTAATTAGGCGTATTCGGTTGGGCAGCGCGTGATCGGGCAACAGTTCATGGGTAGCATGTTTTATAGGAAAACAGTCAAATTTGGTTAATATCCATTTATATAGTGAGTCAGATAACAATTAGAATTGGTCATAAATAGTATCAATGTAACATGCTTTCCACTTGCACATTATCACTACATAATACATATGTATATGTCTAATGAATTAGAAACCTCTTTCTCTAGACTCTCTCCAAATTTGATTTAAATTATCAGAAGTTTTCTGATATTTACCATATTTACACAAGGTACACTTAATACCCAAAACACATTTGTCAACAGCAATATAGTTATCAGTGATTTAAAGCTATACACTGGGTAACTGGACAGATTTCATTACTAAGTAATAGCTCTGGAGATAGGGCTCCATTCCCAGACCTCTGCTGCCCTTTATCTAATAAATTTTTAGTTCGTCTCTTCAAAGAAGAGTGAGAGCTTATGTTGTCACCTGGTGTCGGCGTTGGTTTTCAAATGTTAAGTTTTTGGTGCAAGTGTTGAAAGCCATAGTAATTTATGGTAATATAGTCCCTGTGGGGGTTAAACTATCCCCTGCCGGTGTTAAACTAAAAGATTTTTTGGGGAAAAAACCAGAATTTTCAAATGTTTGGAATTAGAATACTTCTGCGTTAAGTGCATGTGTTGAAAGGTATTAATACATCACTTTATAATTGTACTAGGGTGCTGATAATTGGCCGTAGAGTCCCTCTGCAGTTAAATTATCCCCTGCCCGAGTTAAACTAAAAGATTTTTTTGGGGATAAAACCAGAATTTTCAAATTTTTGGACATACAATATTTCTGGGTTAAGTTTTTCGTGCAAGTGTTAAGAGGTTTTAACACACCACTTTATAATTGTACTAGGGTGCTGATTTTTGGCAATAGAGTTCCTATGGAGTAAGACAATCCCTTCCTGGAGTAAAATTTTTAAAAATCATACATTGTTTTGATAGAATATTTCTTATGTGTTTTACTGAACGATGCTTCCCTGGAGACCAGCTTCCTGAACCTTCCACCAAATAGCCTGGTTCTAGTGGAAGTTGTAACTTCTGATGGCAACTCCGGGGATACATGATCTGGTAGACCACAATTATTAGCTAATGTTTGGGATTAATACTATGTAGTATATATATAAATTTACGACGGATGCGAGGGAAACATTTACTAAACGACTTTACAAATATGACTGCATACAACTTCTAATTGTCACTAACCACCTAATGTTTACCTTCACATAATCTGCGATTTTCGGCGTGTCATCATGACAAATAGCAGTGGAACTTGCTTGGTGTTTTCATTGGCGTCTGAGGAGATGAATCCACGAATTGAAAACAACTGCACAAAATGGTGCTTGACAACATATTAACGAAATTATTTTATTAGTAATATATAATTTAAGTACTCATTCCTATAATGAAATTGGAATTATCTTGAGTATGACAGTATAAAGTAAATATCTTAAGGTGTAATATTTGGAAATAATATTGTGTATAACAGCAAAAAGTACATAGTTTAAGGTGTAAGTTGTAGCCCTGTACGGGCGTTTAGGACAGAACAGGAGAGGCCTTCAATATTATGAACATGGATTTGTTTGTGTTAAATGAATACTTTGAATAGTTCTTACTTCTTGGTAGAACATTATTGTTTTCGAAGCAGCATGTTTTGCGGCCCTCCTACAGGAGTTTACAGAGCACTAAAAATCAATGTTTAATGGATTCAGGTAGACAATTTCAAACCAGGGTCGGGATCTCGTTACAGCCCTAGACAAAAATAGGTAACAAATTATCATCGTGATCTGTGTTTAGACATACCTTGAATGTTCCGTGGACGTACCAAGTCTGAATGTCCGAGAGCAAATCAAGCTGTTCCTGAGTGGAAGAGACGAGGCGTCACTGTCAGTCGTGAGAGATGTCTGCTTGGAGAAATCCTTCTGGAGGAAATTATGGGCAATCTAATGATAGGAAATATTATCATTAGAACCATAACAACATATATATACACAGTAATGAATTTGAATTGGACTTTCAAATTACGTTATGTTTCTTTAGATTTAAGTTGGTGAATTAACATGTGTAAAATGTGTATAAAGAATGAAGTAACTTATGCCAGTTGTGCTTACATCAAAATTAGCTTCCTGGGATTCCTATGGTCGGAGAGGTTCCCTGTCACGGTTGGCAATACGGGACAGGTTGGTCAGTTTTCGGCCTGCTGGCTGGAGGAAGTTCCCTGTTGCCCATTGTGTAAAAAACCCTCTCTGCAATTGTCCAAGAAGACTGAAAGAGACATTTCACAGCCCGCTCCTTCACCTGTAATAAATGCATATCTGTGTTTACCTTAACATTTTAGATATGTTCTAAATATATTAATGAACTGTAGTAATTGTTTAAAATTGAATGATACTACATATTATTATCCAATACACATACCTAACAGACATATGTACATAATATTACCCAATACACATACCTAACAGACATATGTACATATTATTACACAATACACATACCTAACACACATATGTACATATTATTACCCAATACACATACCTAACAGACATATGTACATATGATTACCCACTACACATACCTAACAGACATATGTACATATTATTACCCAATAAACATACCTAACACACATATGTACATATTATTACACAATACACATACCTAACACACATATGTACATGTTATTACCCAATACACATACCTAACAGACATATGTACATATCATTACCCAATACACATACCTAACAGACATATACATCCCAGGGTAACTACAGCATTTAAATATGCCACAGTTTGTAAACATGACTCACAATGGCCTTGTCTGTCGATAACCTCACACAACCAGGAATATTAGATAACGCCAGAACAGGTAGATCTACACAGTCCGTGGGCGTTCATCCCGAGAACCGACATTTGGCAACATTATTTACCAATCAGAAGGATTGTTCAATTCAGTTGATTTAAATTTTGATAAAAACTGGTATTGTCAGGATGAAAGTAATAAATTTATGGAGCTAAATTCTGGTTCAAACTGGAAATGTTTATTTAGAAAGTAACATATTTATCAATATGACAAGAAGGAAGTTAACCAGTGTGGCTGTGAATTCTGAAGGTAGAGAAATATGGACAGTGTAAATTAATGTGGCTGTGAATTCTGAAGGTAGAGAAATATGGACGGTGTAAATAAACATTCTTAATTTATTCTTTGGATGGACAACTTGGATCATCACAGTAACCCTGTGACATCATGAGGTAGTTATTCTCTTGTGTTTTTACATTACTGATTGTTTAACATAAACATATACTGGACGGGACAGTATTACTCGATTTCCTTCTCTGACATCAAACAAAAGTCTTATTGGTTTGAAAACATTACAGTGTTGCTAACAACAGATATTACAATTTTCATCGAAATGGCAACAGCCAAAATACCTTTCCGTACAAAAGGTCAGACAACTTGTGTTTATCACAAAGGGAGACAACTGGAATTGTATTGTAAAAAATGTCAAGAATTGACATGTCTAAAATGCCTTTCCTCTGTTCATCAAAGTCACATTATGTGTGAGCTCCGTGAAATCACTCCTCAGAAGAAACAAGACATTAAAAACTTTATTGACAGAACAGAACAAAATGACCAGGTACAAATTGGTAAATACATCACCTCTACTGTAACACTCCTCAACGACAATGACAGTTTATTTGATAAACTGTCACATCAGTTGAGAATGCAAACAAACAAATTAAAACAAGACCTCGACATGCTAACAGCTGAGACACTCTCTCTTTATCAGAAAATGAAAGAGGACAATTCAAAGCTGATACAGAAATACACACAGGACCTGGAGATGTACGACAAACAACTCAAACAACAAATACAGGAATGTAAGACAGCACTTCAGCAGGGTTCTGACTTAAACATTTACGATACGAGATGTGAAATAGATTCCCAAATACATTTCCCTGATAAACCTGCCCTGGGTAATGTCAGCTTCACTCCAAACAAAAATCCTCAAGGTCACCTAAAGCTTGCTTTAGGGAAAGTTATCATCTCAGGTCAAGGTCAAACATCAACTGACCAGGATCGGTCAGTCTCAACATCAGATGGTCAGGGACAGTCCTCTACACATCAACAATCAGGAGATAAAGGGAAGAAAACAGTGACAAGGTATAAACTACAGTCACAGACCAAGGTGGTGGAGCAGTGGAGGTCTCCATGTAACATTAGTTCTATATGTCCCACCTCTGATGACCAGGCCTGGACCAATGATTACTACAGTAACACATTAACTCTCCTGAACAGGAAGGGTACAGTAATACAGAACATCACACACAAGGCTTGGATCATTGACATCAGTCTGTCACCAACTACAAACAGACTGTGGGTCTGTGACCCAGAAAACAACATCCTGGAGCTGGTATCAGGACAACTAACACACAGATTCAGAACCAAGGAGAAACCCTGGTGTTTATGTGTCACAGCCAGTAACCATGTCATTGTAGGCATGCCCAACCACATCTCTAAATTTACCACACAAGGTCAGATGGTGCTCACTACAATGGTTGCAAGGACTAGGAAACCATTAGTGTGTACACCATGGGGGATCACAGAATGTCCTGTCACTCACAATGTCGCAGTGATTGATTTCAGTGGTAAAGATGATGGTGGTGATGGAAACCAACATGTTGTTGTCATGAATATTAACATACAGAAACTGTTTGTATACAGAGGTGACATCCCCAGTACATATAAAACGCCACAAACAGGAGGTGAACCATTTAACCCCTGTAGTGTGGTGTATGATAGTGTGGGGAACCTCATCATAGGGGACAATAACAACAACAGGGTCCTACTCCTCAGTGGAGGTGGTGAGTTCCTCAGGATCATACACACAGACACAAACTGGACACTGGCTGTAGGTGTAGACAGGAAGGATGTCCTGTGGGCAGTGTTTGGTGGTAGAAATGTAAAACTGCTACATTACAGCAGTATGTGATAGCTATAAACTACTACAGTACAGCAGTATGTGATAGCTATAAACTACTACAGTACAGCAGTATGTGATAGCTATAAACTACTACAGTACAGCAGTATGTGATAGCTATAAACTACTACAGTACAGCAGTATGTGATAGCTATGAACTACTACAGTACAGCAGTATGTGATAGCTATAAACTACTACAGTACAGCAATATGTGATAGCTATAAACTACTACAGTACAGCATTATATGATAGCTATAAACTACTACAGTACAGCAGTATATGCTAGCTATAAACTACTACAATACAGCAGTATCTGTTAGCTATACACTACTACATTACAGCAGTATGTGATAGCTATAAACTACTACAGTACAGCAGTATGTTATAGCTATAAACTACTACAGTATAGCAATATGTGATATGTGGCACTGTGTCATACATGTAATTTACAGCCGCCATTTGCATTTCAAAGTCATAAGTGAATCGACACATATTTTATAGAGTAAAATCTGGTCAAACAAATGCTCGATCTACCACCTGCTTGAGACACTGGTAAGAATAACGACATGGTTATTTTGTGCTATATGTCTGATCACATGAGCTTTCTTTGCATTTTACGCATTTTTACTGAAATTTACAGGTAATGTAACCATGCACATCCATGATACATATTAACAATTGGTCAAGTTACCTATAGTGTTTAGTAGCAGCAGAACATTGACTCAACTCTGGTAAAATATTACTCGATTTATTTTTTACATGAATCTTAAACAACACAACAAAATTAAAGCATGCATCTGGAATTAGTGTGTTTATTGTGTATTTGTGTGTCGTTTACTTGAATATTCAGTACCTGCTATCTTACTTTTGTTTCCTTTGTATGCATCGTAACAGTAATAGGTCTCGAATTTGTATACTATAAGTATTGTTAATTTGTTATATATTGGTGTTGTGTATCTTATGTACAGTTACTGACCACTTGGTCTCTGAAATGCGCTGTCCAATTAATTCTTCCTCTTCTTACCTAATTATAATTAAGCTTTCTTTCCCTTCTTTCTTCGTTATTTTGGATTTGAACCAGAAAGATGCTTTACTAATTTGTACCATTTTCTTACAAAGTGTTGATATCTTTCGTGCCATAGACTGAGTAAGTTTAAGAAATTTATTTCAAACATGCCTATGTTGATATGAATTGTTTACATATATTATCAATTATCTATTCCAAATTAGTAATTTAATTGTTTCATATCTGTTGTCTATTTTCTTCCAATCGATCAATATTTTATCAACATCTCTAATTAATATATACTGTATATCTATATAAAAGAAAAAGGAATCTATCTTTGCGAATGTTGATGCATAAAAAATAACAAAACAAACAAGAAATATCTTTAAAAAAGATAAACGGCATAGTATTAATGCTGGTGGTTATAATGTAATACTGCTGGTGAAATAAATCAACGAACTAATGCGTTTCAGCACGGATAACAAAATTAGATCAGTTTGAATCATTTTTGGTAATAATAAAACTGCATTTGAATCAGGAATGTGATTTTATTAATGTGTCATTTGAAAAGATACATCCACTTATTTAGCTTGCATTCAATCTTAACTTTGTTTCGTTTTTAACTGCATATCTGCATTTTGCATTGACCGCTTCATCTTGACCTGTAACGCCACCTGTCGCGTCATATCCGGGGCCAAAACAAAATTAGACGGCTATGCCGAAAAAAAAACAAGACTTTGCCGCTAGACCTTTCTGCCCTCTTAGGCTTCTTCATGACATGTATATATATTGGTCTCAATTATTCATATCCAATGTATGAGCATATTCATAATAAGCTAGATATAATATTTTAACTTTTATTTTCTTGTGATACAGATATGTATTGTCAGTAGTGTTACTATGTACTTCTGTGTATTTGATTTAGGTGTGTTTGATTGTGAATTTTATCATTTACCTGTACTGTGTAGTAATATCATTAGCATATTTTTGGGACTTCGATTTGAGTCGATTTGATTTGCTTCACCTCATATTGATCAATACGGTTCAACAAATAAATATTCGGAATGACTTCAACTATTTGGTCGTTTGTCAGTTTGTGGATTGTGAGAACCCGTTACCTATTCTACATTAACAAAATTAGTCACACTTGCGTGCGGGTACTCTTAAGGGTTCTGGTGTTGATACTGGCGCGTAAGCTGCGTTGTTACTCCACTCTGTATATTGATTGAATCTAAAACTTGTCGATTTCTAACGTTAAACTACTTTTCATAGATTTCTATCGACATCGATCATAAAATCCAAAAATCGATAGGTGAATTTGTCTTTATGGTTTCCTGTTTTCCGGAATTTATCTTCAATATTGTTTTCTTCATTAGTCAATGGGCTCCTGCAAACGCTTTTTTGACTGGTTGAAGTAACACTAAAGCGTCTGACTTACCCATGTGCGCTATACAAAATGACGAGTGTTCAAATTGGACTGAGACCACAATTTAGCACTTCCATGCGGGTTCATGCCCCATGAATGAAGTCCCCTAAAATGTATGTATTTCAGGAAAACAAATCAAATGCCTCTTTGAACTTGATTTGTGGATGATTTTAATGTGGATTTATAGTAGAGATGACAATCTGGGTTTTGAGATGTAAAATAATAATATTGATAATGCATTTTGTGCCCCAGGATCCTATGTGAAGAGTCCTGATTTGACCTTTATGTATCCCTGACCCGGATGTATAATGTATAATCCACGTTGGTGACACATTTTTACAGCTATCTCCAGCAAATGCCCAACATGATGTGTTGAAACTTATTAGTCCCCTACCGTTTGAAAAACGGGGGGACTATAGGTCCGTCTGTCTGTCTGTCACGCAATAGTTGTCCGGACAACTCCTTCTAAAGGACTACTCCGATTTTAATGAAATTTGGTATATATGATCAGTATAACATGTAGTAGTGCATCACATATGTGTTTCTTCACAAATTCATTTTTCAAAATGGCTGCCGGCTTCTCATTTGTTGAGACTTGTCCGGACAACTCTTCCTAAAGTACTACTCCGATTTGAACGACACTTGGTATACATGATCAGTATAACATGCAGTTGTGCATCCCACATTTTTTTTCAAAAGATCGTTTTTTTTAAAATGGGTGCCGGCTTCTCATTGGTTGAGGCTTGTCCGGACAATCCTAAAGTGCTACTCCGATTTTAACGAAACTTGGTATACTTGTTCAGTATAACACGTAGTTTAAAATATGGGAAATAAATAGTTGCACTCCTGGGTCAGGCAAGGGACTTTGTATTGCTGTTGCAATACTCTCCATCCTTGTTTATTATGAATTTTAATGTTACAATAAAGCATATAGCGAAGATTATCGTGGTCTCAGTCCAATTGTTCCTAAAATCACCCAGGTATCCACTTTCCAAGGTTTGGTGTTAATGTTGATGTTTAAATATAAAGATGCCCTTTCAACCAAAGCATGCGGCGGTCACCGGGTGTGGTGTACATGTATGAAAACGTGTGTGAATAAAGATATCAAGAGTTGAAATACAGATAATTCATAGGGTATTTAATTTACAGTTCGTAGAAACATGATGTTATGTACCAATATCTGCAACAGTTAAAATTGAAGTTATTAACCTAATTGTGATCTCCATAAGTAAAATATTAAGCTAACACGTACAGGCTTGTATTTCCGTGATCAAAGCAATGATCTGTCTGCAAGTTGATATTCAGTCATCTCTAGATCTGTTATTTCTCCCTAATTTTTTTTTTAAACGACAGACTGAAGTTTTGATCAATTAATTTATTCCTGAATTGAACAAACAATTATAGCAATAATGTTTACTAAATATCATTTGAATAACTAATACATATTTTAGACATTTATTTCCAGATTAAATCCGATTTAAAAAATTAATCTGATCATAATCGATGATTGATCGGACAAGGTCATCTGATCATCAGGATTAATGCATCGTAAAAATATCACTAATATCATCCACCAGCAAATTGACTCAAACCTGGTTTATATTCAAAAATCTAAATAAAAAAAAAACAAAAAACTTTTGAACTTTTTATCCGTTGGCGGGGTCTGTGATCATGATGGAGCAGTTAATTCACTCTATTTAAAGTTGGCTCCTGTATGGGAAGAAGGCGGTTAGCTGAAACACAAGTTGAATTGTTGTAGAAAAATGACTTTAATCCATCAGAATTGCAGGAACGTTTATATTTTTGATAAACGTCTCTGAATCAAAACCGAAAACAACCAAATGTGTCTGAATTCTGTGGATTCTGATTATATACAAATTATAAACCAGTACCCACGTCAAAACATTTGCGGAGGGTTTCATTATTGATTACAATACGTTTAGTTATTTCTCAAATCTTACTGGCACAAGTGTACTGAAGCATCATTGGGGGGAATATAACTCATTGTCAGACTGTCTACAGTCTACACTTTGGCATCATCGCTAGCCAAGACTTATAACAGCGAAGCTCTTCGGGCAGCGAAGCTCTTTACCGTTAACGTGCACGTATGTACAATATTCTAGTCCAACTTCGCATAACGTCCTGCAGGATGGTACAGCCATAACAGTAACAGTAAGGAGTCCGGTGCAGATGTCTGTAGAAACTGTTAACATAACAATAGGCCCAAGGGCCTTAACGGTCACCTGAGTTATGATATATTTTAGCATATTTGGCCCCTGTGACCTTGAATGAAAGTCAAGGTCATCCATTTGAATAAACTTGGTAGCCCTTTATCCCAGCATACTACAGACCTAACATTAGGGCCTCTTGGTTATCAGGAAGAAGTTGCTTAAAGAATTTAGCATATTTGACCCCTGTGACCTAGAATGAAGGTCAAGGTCGTCCATTTGAACAAACTTGGTAGCCCTTCGTCCGAGCATGCTACAGACCTAATGTTGGGTCTCTGGGCCTTTTGCTTATCAAGGAGTTGTTTTAAGATTTTAGCATATTTGACCCCTGTGACCTTAAATGAAGGTCAATGTCATCGACTTGAACAAACAGCAT
>NW_022979963.1:0-30961 GCF_902652985.1 Pecten maximus | reverse complement strand
TTCACTAACCTATCATTTAATACAGACGTAAAGTATACAACTGACGATTGAAATACTGTAGTAATCAGGGTTACTTGGATCGCCTTTCTTAAATACTGGAACAATATTTCCAACTTACCATGTACGAGGATAAATACCTGATTTGAAAATATTGTTAAAAAGACAAGGTACAAACACTTCAGAACAATGGATACAATACTCATGCAGCATTTCATCGATACCACAAGCTTTGTGGGTTTAAGTTTTCGGATTGCACATTCTATTTCAAAACCTGTAATATCGACATCAAGTTCATCAAACACTGGAGTATGAATGGGTATGTCGTCATACTGGTTCATATAATTATTAATACTTTCATCAGTTTGTATTTCAGAGGATGCAAGATTGCAGAAGTGTTTTTGAAATTCTTCTAGAGATATCTTCTGTGAATTAACCGACTTCCTATTTCTGAATTGCTTATAAAACCGTTTTGAGTTATATTTTCTTAGATATTCTAACATATTTCCCTGGTGAAGCTTATATTAACGCTTCAACAAAGTTTTTTATAAGACCTCTTGCAACTGACGAAATTTTCACGATTTTCGACTGATTTACATAAATTAAAAGTAGAAAGTGCTATCTTGTATTCTCTGAACATTTGCTTACATTGATTATTGAACCAAGGCTTATCTTCAGTCACCGCTTTCTTATCTCTGACATGTTCTGTGACATTTGAACAACAGTATGGTGACATTTTTACAAGATCTGAAAAATTATTTACAGCATTATTTATATCCCTTTCGCTCAGTTCAGAGCCATTACATAGTTCAAATAGCTCAGTGGAATTTGCTAGAAGTGTCTCTTTGATCGACTGTTTTTCGTTCTCATTCCATTTTACAGTTATTCTATAGGATTTGGATTCTATATCAACAGTTTCTTTCATAACGGAAAATAACGAAGGTAATGTGAACGACACAGGGGAGTGGTCAAAAAATGATTAAATACACTAGATTCGAACTGTGCTATGGACTTTATCAAAGCATGAGGAACTTAAACATAATCAACAAGACTGGCTCCATTGTTACTGATAAACGTATAATGGCCATTACCATCACCAGCATGTCTACCGTTTAAAATTTTGAGACCAGTGGTTTTACAGAGAGACAAAAGTTGTCTTCCGAACTGGTTAACATAGAGGTCCATATTTGCCCGTGTACAAACATTAGAATCAGGGAGGTATTCGAATATATTGGATAA
The DNA here is from genome assembly GCF_902652985.1 of Pecten maximus. Lineage (NCBI taxonomy): Eukaryota > Metazoa > Mollusca > Bivalvia > Pectinida > Pectinidae > Pecten > Pecten maximus. The sequence goes on along the minus strand of NW_022979963.1, from coordinate 29,725 downwards.
TACATGGGCTGAAAATTCACTAACTTTATCAAAGGCAATATAGTCCTCAGATTGACCAGTACGGCTGTTAAAATCACCTATTGCTAAAACATTCACCAAACTCTTTATATTTACCTACAGTTTCCTCTAGTAATACAAACAGATCTAAATCATTCTTTGCATAGTACGTGCTATTCACAGGAGGGAAATAATTACCAATTGCATAGATATCCCTTCTAGACGTATATGACAGTTTGATTACACTAATGCTGTCTATAACAGTTTCCACTACACGACATTTCTCGCCTTTGCAAGATTTGATATATATTACTATGCCTCCTCCTCTACCATGGAGCCTAAGTATGACACAATCAGTATACCCTGTGATAGAGATGTCATCTTCACTGCTAATCCAACATTCGTATAAACAAGAAGTCTTGATCATTAAGTTTATCAACAAGTGATCTGCAAACGTTCCATGATAGAACGTTAACAGTAGGGAGTTCACTCTCCTCCTAATCCTATACAGTCTTTGGAATGGTTTCACCTGATGACGAGTTTGTCGTAGATGGCAAAAAACGAGCACTACTCCGTGGCGACTCACTGTTGCTGTTAAAGCGTGAACGTTTAGTGGGTTGGGCATGCTCACTGGGAGACCCGTTAGTCGGACTTTGAGCAACGTCACTGTAAGTTCTGGTCTGTCGTGGGTTGCTGTTCTTCGCTCTGACGTCACTGCTTACCAGGGGACCCGTGTACAACTTGCCGTCCACAATGAGCTTGCCCCTGACAAGCTTGACCTTGTGGTGTTTGGCCTTAAGGTCTCTATACGTAGGGTAAAGCTGCCTTCGTTTGTGTTCGACTTCTGATGGAAATTGTTCGTTGATAAAGAACGAAGTTCCTGCCAACATACCCGACCGCTTGAACACCAAGGACCTATCATTGTTGAAGATAAACCGAGCGAAAATCGGCCTTCGTTTACCGCGAATGAACTTTCCAAATCGATGGACGTTTCCAAGCTCGATATGGTTCTGGATGTTCAATTCTACGTGCAAAAACTCTCGAAGTAGCGATTCTGTATCCTCGTTAGGTGACTACAGCAGACCACTGAACACCAGGTTTTTCTTCATAGAGCGCCACCTTAAGTCTGTAATATTTCGTTTCAATTCATCTTTATCAGATCTCAACTCATTCACAATTTTTTCAAGGCTTTCAAAGTTCTCCTTTACAGGCATATGTGTGTGAACGGCCTTTTGCAGCTTCAATAATTCATCCCCTTGCTTTTTTGACACCCTTTTCACCTCATCATACATATCACTAATTACATTGCAACTTTGCTTCATATCTTGACCTTTGACCTTTAATATACCAACTTCATTTTCCAGATTCCCTACTTTGAGAGATAACGAATTCATCGTACGTTGGACTTGATTTAACTTTTCACTGATTGGACCGAGCTGTTCTAGTCTGTTATTCATTTACTTCATTAGTTCATACATTTGGTTAAGTTTGGTATCATTCCCAGCATTATCACCCGATTCATCAAACATCACTTCCCTGGTCGCTTGGAGAATCGTCGATGTTGTTACGGAATCCATACTGCTCATAGGGCTATACTTAGCTTCTTTCAAATAACCATTGATGCGTGACTGTCAATCGGCGATGACCACTGTACTGGACACTTCACAAATGTCACAAGTAAACCCACGGTAGCCAAGGCATATACATACACATAAACAGAAATGTCCAGGACTGATCAATGTTGTATACAATGATTTAGGTAGCACTTTCTAACAGTCGGTAGAGCGTGACGAATCCTTGACCATGACTACCTTTCACAGGTGTACAGGTGAGCGCGTAAGTATAATAATGTCTATAAATAGCACTACGTATAAGGCTATATAGGGGTATTAAAATGACTCTAAAAGCCGATTTTCACCAAAGTCACATTCATATGCTTATAACCATTGCAACCGCCACTGCAAAGTGAGGTAATTGTTCCATTCAATAGACCATATTCAACCTAGACAGCACTTAAAAAAGCTTCTCCTTTTCCGAGGCTCGTACGTGACAACACACCTGGCCGCCATCTTATAGTTACTTGTCTTTCATTGTTCGTAACAAGCCAGCATGTGCCGGGTTTTCGTCTGTTGTCCTTTGTTTTTCCGTTACGGATGATCGCCCTTCCTAGGTGGCGCTGTGACGGATTAAATACACAAGTGATCAGATTATCTATCCGGGCTTGAACATTGTAATAACCGTACATTTGTTTATTAATTATGGTATTAAAATAATTGATTTGTGGCTGTTGGTCGTTTTAAGACCCGATTACATATAGGTGAGTAAAATAAACATCGTAACGTTTGATTTTTTTTTCCGGTCAAGCGCAACTGTACTACTGAACTGAACTGAACTGTAGTACAAAAGGTGTTATTAAAACTTGAAAAAAACCTGTTTGGTTTCAAATATTTCAGTAGAATTATGCTATTCTTTCTCACTTCATTTCTATTTTCGCTCATGATGGCCACACCACGTAAACGTAACGAGTTATTACTAAAAAAGAAAGTTGAACTGATTCAATGTGGCAATGGCCGTAGCCAGAGACAACTTGCTGAACAGTTTGGTATCGGCAAAACACAGGTCTAGAGCATCTTGAAAAGTTTGTGAAATGTACATACAGTACAGTACATTGGTGTCTTTTCAAACTTGTTATGATTTAAGAGCATATATTGAAATATTATTTATTAAATGAAGATAATTATTAATTGAATTGTAAGAAACAAACAATTGTCTTTGTTTTTTGTATATAGATTTAGATAAAAGATATTGAGGATCATTATTTTGCAGATAATGAATAGAAATCGCTACATAGTGTACTACATTGTTGAAATAACTCAGCACGTATATCGCTGTATGTAGGACATCAACAGTGTTCCTCATTTAAGTTTGTGTAACGACCAGTCTCTATCACATAGAGGTAGAAATTGACGTAGTATTCAGAAATAAAATCCTTTTTGAAACATCTGTATGTCCGAAGTTTGTTTCCCTGGTTTCGTCGGTTGTTCCATGGATTTTTTAACCGCGTATATTCATTAGACACAATGAGTGCATTGCTAATGTTACGCATTTTACTCTAATTGTAGTGTTACTGTTAAGTATATGTAATATATTAAAGTCACTCGCGAGTTTCTTCACACGCGCTTCCCACGCATTGTCTCTTCTAGATGACCATGTAAAATCCTGTGCGTGTCTACGTTTTGAAGTCGGCAATACGTCCTGAAAATGTCCTTACGCTGTTTTGATAAACAAGATGACCAGCCCATATCTCTCTGAGCGTGTTTCCCTCTGAATTCCGAACACCGGACCGATTTAGAGTCCAGGACCTGTTAAAATATATCAAAAGTTACTTCTGAAAACCGGCTTACCTGAGCGATTATGACACGAGGTCAGGCCAGTCGACCGTGAAACAACACCTGGTATTGTGTGAAGCCTAATTGTCTCGAGACCTCCGTATACATGCAGGTGATCTGTAAGGGGTCTTCCCCGAACACCAACTCTGGTTAGGGTGGGGTGTTTACATAGGGATTAAGGTGTGTTGATAGGGAGTTATAATCTGTACAGGTATCCAATATATACCCCCAAGGGCCATTATGACGGTAGGTCTAGTGTATTTAATCAACACAACAATTATGAAACAATGCCACGCGTCGATTTCTTCTCAATGCAAGTAGAGCTAGAAGCCCGATCGCGAGTTTCGCATCTAATTTAAATGAGGCCCAAAAAGGGGTGTTTTTATATGGTCGTAAATGAAGCCCGTGGTAGTTTTTTCTTGTAACACATGGAAATAAAAGAATCTGAATCTTTAGGCAATACCGATAACAGAAATACGACCAATATCAACTGATCACTTGTAAATAATATTGAAACCAAAACTCTTCACACCCTTTCATATTCTTCGATGTGTATCGGCCACATCCACATGACGAAGCTTCAACGTATGTAAAAAATGTAGGTCGAACGTTAAGTGCAGCTGTACATGTTAACATACTGTTTAAAACTACAGTTATAGTCATTTGTCTGTCTTGTATAATATGCAACATATACATTGATTAACGTTCATAATATTTATATCATTCAGACAAACCAAATTGGCTACTTATGTACGTGCAGGTTTGTAATCGGGAACTTTCTAACAAAACATCATCCAAACCAATTATATCCGGAATTCGACCAGTCATTTTTCGATCAAACTTCTCCAAAAAGAACCCTCTGTAAACCAAACAAATAGCCATGTCCCGTGCATGTTTGGTTTATAGAGGTTCCACTGTATATATCTTTTTCAAGCATTTAATCGTCTGTAATCCATGAGACTATGACATGAGAATGTTGTAGGTTCCAACACTGGTTTTCATACGGGAGACATTTAGTCTATTTTCGATTATGATGATACTATATAATATATCATTTTTTGAATAAATTAAGTGTCATTCATGACTAAAAGCGGATTTCGTATAGAATATAATGCATAAGTTGAATGTACGTGTGTATCGTTTTGTCTCATAAACCATAGTATCCAGAACTGTTGGTATGTCTATTTGAATATTAATATGTGAATAAAATGGCACATTCTTTTATAAAAAAAAGTGTTGATGCCGTGTTTCTTTTAACAGTATTAAAGTAATGAGTAAGAAATGGTAAACACATACCTAATATACATTTATTGGTGTTTGACTGATTATTGGATTATTGCCATTGTGCAATCAATATTATGTATATATATATATGCATATTGATGTACATGAAACATGACGGTATAGGTTAAGTCATATGACATAAAAATCTTAAATTCTGACTTTACGTGCTTTAATCATATAAGGATCAAGCCAAACCACACGATAATGGTCGTAATGATGAGGTAAATTGACGTTAATAAGTGGTCTTTGGGACTGTCCAAAGTGTTTGATATACAGAATAGCGGGGTGACCATGTAATATATAATAAGACAAATTACGAGGACATACAATTTGCATGAGTCGTGCCCCAACAGGGTCTCAAACTCATGATCTCGTTATAACTGGAACAAGGACGTTTAGTCCCATCAATCAAACTAATAACACATGCTATGCTTATATTACACATGTTTTTCTATACGTTATGCATTGTAAAAATAAATAGAATAAAATCGAACGAGCATCGACTTTGTGATCTGTTTAAAACAATTTATTATCAAGTAACACATGTATATACACTTACATAAAGATATAATTAAATGGCTTATCATTTACTGGTCCTTTCCAAGAAATCTGGTTAGCTGATTGTTGTAAAAGAAAAGAAACAATGAGGAATAGAAAGATATGTATTACATAGTATTGTGATACACAGTGATTTGATTTTTATTTCATTAGGCCGGGTATCAGTCCTTTCATGCGCGAATACTGCGATATGGAACAATTGTTATGCATATACTTCATTCTATTTCTATCACGAGTGCATTGTTTGCAGTTAACATTATCATATGAAGACCAATATGAATAATTGCAAAGTCTGTACTATCTTGAAAACGACACATTTTATAATATTACCACTTCTACATTGCAAATGTGCAATCAATATGATGTATATATTATATATATCGGTGTACATGAAATATGACGGTATAAGTGAAGTCATACGATTAGATAGTGAAGAGTATACAACATTGATTTTGAGCAATTTTTAGAAGTTATAGAATCATAATCCAGTTATAATTTTTACCTGTGGTAAGGCAGCGTCACTGAAAAGCGCGCATGCCGAGGTGACCCCTGTTTCCCTGGGCACTGATCTGAGATAGGTCGTCACGCATGACTGCTGTTCAGGTAAAGTAGGAGGCAGCGCGTATGGCTGGCTGTGCTGGCGTTGCTGGTCGATAGATTAGCCCGAGGCTAAAAAACTATAAACCCAAAAACTGAATGGTGGGTCATGAAAACTTTATGGTGTTGCCAAAACTGAACGATATGCCGAAAACTGAACGGTGGGTCGCGAGAACTGAATGATTTCGTAAGACTGAACACTCGAATTCAAAATTCAGCGGTAGACCTGCAAACAGAACAGCATCCGCGAGGTATACACGGTTCCTTCACACGAGAACGCTGTCCGTGAAAAATAGATACTTTCTGAATACTGAACGGTACAACTTGAAGAATGATCGGTAGAATGTTAAATGAACAGTGTACCGGGAGGGGTGAACACTGATTTGAAGAATTAACAGTAGATTGCTAGATTGAACGGCAGACACGAACTATGAACGGTACATTGTCATAAATTAACGATTTTCTACAACAGAACGTTTTTTAACGTAATTGAACGGTCTAGGACCCTCAGTGTATAAGTGGCAGACAAAAAGTCTTGCCTCCTAATATAGTCAGAACTGGAGACACATATATATCTGCTCTTTGATATGTACCTGGCTTCTGATCGTTGATGTCATCTGTATGCTAATTTTCACTTTTGTTAAATATCATAACTTCTCCCTCACACTACTTTATATACAGTTTTGTACTGTAAATGGTAAATTTAGTTTATAAAACAATAATTATTATCAAGAAAGTGAGGGGCTAGTTAAATGGATTGTTTTCCATTAGAAAAAAAAAAGAGATGAACTAAAAGTGGAACAGTATAAAAATCATTAAAATCTTTTAAAACACCTCTCGTAAAGATCAGCGGTGTTTTTATAACGGACAGATCTACAGACGTCAACCAAATCATCAGGTATTGAAGTGAACCAGTTAGACAGATGTCGAGGCCGTCCTGATAGACAGGTGTCGAGGTGAACCAGTAAGACAGGTATCAAGGTGAACCGGTAAGACAGGTTTTGAGGTGAACCAGTAAGACAGGTTTTGAGGTGAACAAGTAAGTCAGGTGTGGAGGCAGTCCCGACAGACAGGTGTCGAGGTGAACCAGTAAGACAGGTGTCGAGGCCGCCCCAACAGACAGATGTACAGGTGTACGGGCCAAACTAATGGACAGCTGTCTAGGCCGACAAGTTAGATGGACATCGAGGCCAACCTGTTAGACATGTGTTTAGGTGAACCAGTAAGACAGGTGTCGAGGTAAACCAGTAAGTTAGGTGTCGAGGTGAACCAGTAAGAAAGGTGTCGAGGTGAACCAGTAAGTCAGGTGTCGAGGTAAACTAGTAAGACAGGTGTTGAAGGTGAACTAGTAAGTTAGGTGTCGAGGTGAACCAGTAAGACAGGTGTCGAGGTGAACCAGTAAGACAGTTGTCGAGGTGAACCAGTAAGTTAGGTGTCGAGGTGAACCAGTAAGACAGGTGTCGAGGTGAACCAGTAAGTCAGGTGTCGAGGTGAACCAGTAAGGCAGGTGTCGAGGTGAACCAGTAAGACAGGTGTTGAGGTGAACCAGTAAGACAGGTGTTGAGGTGAACTAGAAAGACAGGTGTGGAGGCAGTCCCGACAGACAGGTGTCGAGGTGAACCAGTAAGACAGGTGTCGAGGTGAACCAGTAAGACAGGTGTTGAGGTGAACCAGTAAGTCAGGTGTCGAGGTAAACTAGTAAGACAGGTGTTGAGGTGAACTAGTAAGTTAGGTGTCGAGGTGAACCAGTAAGACAGGTGTCGAGGTGAACCAGTAAGTTAGGTGTCGAGGTGAACCAGTAAGACAGGTGTCGAGGTGAACTAGTAAGGCAGGTGTCGAGGTGAACCAGTAAGACAGGTGTTGAGGTGAACTAGAAAGACAGGTGTTGAGGCCGTCCCGACAGACAGGTGTCGAGGTGAACCAGTAATACAGGTGTTGAGGCGAACCAGTAAGACAGGTGTCGAGGTGAACCAGTAAGACACGTTTTGAGGTGAACAAGTAAGACAGGTGTCGAGGTGAACGAGTAAGACATGTGTCGAGGTGAACCAGTAAGACAATTGTCGAGGTGAACCAGTAAGACAATTGTCGAGGTGAACCATAAGACAGACGTCGAGGTGACCAGTAAGACATGTGTCGAGGTGAACCAGTAAGACAATTGACGAGGTGAACCAGTAAGACAATTGTCGAGGTGAACCATAAAGACAGACGTCGAGGTGAACCAGCAAGACAGGTGTCGAGGTGAACCAGTAAGACAGACATCGAGTTGAACCAGTAAGACAGGTGTCGAGGTGAACCAGTAGGTCAAGTGTCAAGGTGAACCAGTAAGACGGGTGTCGAGGTGAACCAGTAAGACAGGTGTCGAGGTGAACCAGTAAGACAGGTGTTGAGGCCGTCCCGACAGACAGGTGTTGAGGTGAACCAGTAAGACAGGTGTTGAGGTGAACCAGTAAGTCAGGTATCGAGGTGAACCAGTAAGACAGGTGTTGAGGTGAACCATTAAGTCAGGTATCGAGGTGAACCAGTAAGTCAGGTGTTGAGGCCGTCCCGACAGACAGGTGTCGAGGTGAACCAGTAAGTCGGGTGTTCAGGTGAACCAGTAAAACAGACGTCGAGGTGAACCAGTAAGACAGGTGTCGAGGTGAACCAGTAAGACAGGTGTTGAGGTGAACCAGTAAGACAGGTGTTGAGGTGAACAAGTAAGACAGGTGTTGAGGAGAACCAGTAGGTCAGGTGTTGAGGTGAACAAGTAAGCCAGGTGTTGAGGTGAACAAGTAAGACAGGTGTTGAGGTGAAACAGTAAGACAGGTGTGGAGGCCGTCCCGACAGACAGGTGTCGAGATGAACCAGTAAGACAGGTGTTGAGGTGAACCAGTAAGACAGGTGTCAAGGTGAACCGGTAAGATAGATGTCGAGGTGAACCAGTAAGACAGGTGTCGAGATGAACCAGTAAGACAGGTGTCAAGATGAACAAGTTAGACAGGTGTCAAGATGAACCAGTAAAACAGGTGTCGAGGTGAACCATTAAGACAGGTGTTGAGGTGAACCAGTAAGACAGGTGTTCAGGTGAACTAGAAAGACAGGTGTTGAGGCCGTCCCGACAGACAGGTGTCGAGGTGAACCAGTAAGACAGGTGGTGAGGCGAAACAGTAAGACAGGTGTCGAGATGAACCAGTAAGACACGTTTTGAGGTGAACCAGTAAGACAGGTGTCGAGGTGAACGAGAAAGACAGGTGTCAAGGTGAACCAGTAAGACAATTGTCGAGGTGAACCAGTAAGACAATTGTCGAGGTGAACCATAAGACAGACGTCGAGGTGAACCAGTAAGACAGACGTCGAGTTGAACCAGTAAGACAGACGTCGTGTTGAAACAGTAAGACAGGTGTCGAGGTGAACCAGTAGGTCAAGTGTCAAGGTGAAACAGTAAGTCAGGCGTTGAGGTGAACCAGTAAGTCCGGTGTTGAGGTGAACCAGTAAGTCAGGTGTCGAGGCCGACCCGACAGACATGTGTCGAGGTGAACCAGTAAGACGGGTGTCGAGGTGCACCAGTAAGACAGGTGTCGAGGTGAACAAGTTAGACAGGTGTCAAGATGAACAAGTAAGACATGTGTCGAGGCCGTCCCGACAGACAGGTGTTGAGGTGAACCAGTAAGACAGGTGTCAAGGCCGTCCCGACAGACAGATGTCGAGGTGAACCAGTTAAACATGTGTCAAGATGAACCAGTAAGACAGGTGTCGAGGTGAACTAGTAAGACAGGTGTCGAGGTGAACCAGTAAGACAGGTGTTGAGGTGAACCAGTAAGACAGGTGTTGAGGTGAACTAGAAAGACAGGTGTTGAGGCCGTCCCGACAGACAGGTGTCGAGGTGAACCAGTAAGACAGGTGTTGAGGCGAAACAGTAAGACAGGTGTCGAGATGAACCAGTAAGACAGGTTTTGAGGTGAACCAGTAAGACAGGTGTCAAGGTGAACGAGTAAGACAGGTGTCAAGGTGAACCAGTAAGACATGTGTCAAGGTGAACCAGTAAGACAATTGTCAAGGTGAACCAGTAAGACAGGTGTCGAGGTGACCAGTAAGACAGGTGTCGAGGTGAACCAGTAAGACAGGTGTCGAGGTGAACCAGTAAGTCAGGTATCGAGGTGAACCAGTAAGTCAGGTGTCGAGGTGAACCAGTAAGACAGGTGTCGAGGTGAACCAGTAAGTCAGGTATCGAGGTGGACCAGTAAATCAGGTGTCGAGGTGAACCAGTAAGACAGGTGTTGAGGTGAACCAGTAAGTCAGGTATCGAGGTGAACCAGTAAGTCAGGTGTTGAGGTGAACCATTAAGTCAGGTATCGAGGTGAACCATTAAGTCAGGTGTTGAGGCCGTCCCGACAGACAGGTGTCGAGGTGAACCAGTAAGACAGGTGTCGAGGTGAACCAGTAAGTGAGGTGTTCAGGTGAACCAGTAAAACAGACGTCGAGGTGAACCAGTAAGACAGGTGTCGAGGCCCTCCCTCCAGACAGGTGTCAAGGTGAACCAGTAAGTCAGGTGTTGAGGTGAACCAGTAAGACAGGTGTTGAGGTGAATCAGTCTGTCCGGTGTTGAGGTGAACCAGTAAGTCAGGTATTGAGGTGAACCAGTAAGACAGCTGTCGAGGCCGACCCGACAGACAGGTGTCGAGGTGCACCAGTAAGACAGGTGTCGAGGTAAACAAGTTAGACAGGTATCAAGATGAACAAGTAAGACATGTGTCGAGGCCGTCCCGACAGACAGATGTCGAGGTTAACCAGTTAGACAGGTGTCGAGGTGAACCAGTAAGTCAGGTGTCGAGATGAACCAGTAAGACAGGTGTCAAGATGAACCAGTTAGACAGGTGTCAAGATGAACCAGTAAAACAGGTGTCGAGGTGAACCATTAAGACAGGTGTCGAGGTGAACCAGTAAGTCAGGTGTTGAGGTGAACCAGTAAGACAGGTGTCGAGGTGAACCAGTAAAACAGGTGTCGAGGTGAACCAGTTAGACAGGTGTCAAGGTGAACCAGTAAGACAGGTGTCGAGGTGAATCAGTAAGACAGGTGTCCAGGCCGTCCCAACAGACAGGTGTCAAGGAGAACCTGTAAGACAGGTGTCAAGGCTGTCCTGTTAGACAGGTGTCAAGGTGAACCTGCAAGACAGGTGTCGAGGCCAACCTAATGGCATGTGTCCAAGCCGACAAGTTAGATGGACATCGAGGCTGACCAGTTAGACAGGTGTCTATTTGACAAGTCAGACAGGTGTTGAGGCCAACAAATTAGACAGCCAGATGGACAGGTGTACAGGCGTATCTGGGATGTTGTGATGATGAGACATCTGGTCTATTGCTAAAAAGAACATTTCTGTAGCTGTGATGCCTACCTTCCTAACATCCAGGACATCATTGGAAAGCCCCGAGACTCTGCTAATGCTGTTCGAGTCATATACAACAGCTTAATGTCTTGGGTTTGTGATGATCCAGGAAGGGATTTGTCCAGGGGTAACAGTGATAGTTGTTAGAGTATGATTGAGTATGTAAGAGTGTGGCAGGGTATTTCAGAGTATGTTTAGAGCATGGCAGAGTATGGCAGTGTATGGCAGAGAATGGCAGATTATGGCAGTGTATGTCAGAGTATGGCAGTGTATGGCAGAGAATGGCAGAGTATGGCAGTGTATGGCAGATTATGGCAGAGTATGGCAGTGTATGTCAGCTAGAGTATGGCAAAGTATGTCAGAGTATGGCAGGGTATGGCAGTGTATGCCAGAGTATGTCAGGCAGAGCTACTTGTATGTCACAGTATGACAGAGTATGTCAGCATATGTCAGAGTATGTCATAGCATTGGAGAGTATGGGTCAGTATGTGAGAGTATGTGAGAGTATGTCTGTATATTTCCAGCTTCCTTACAACAATGTTATTGTTGAGGACAAATTACTGAGATTCTGACACTGGACCTTGGATCACTGATGTACTAGTCAGTTGAGTGACCTTGTCATGTCACCATCAATCTGGATCTCAGATCGCCAGTGATCTACGTATACCAACTCATTTGGTACTCTCTATCTAAAATGTTTGATTATGAAAACAAAACAATGAAATGAGATTGAAATTGTGGTCTTAAAATTTGGACATCCATTTTTTACATTTCATAAATGCCCTGATTCATCAGGCATTCATCGCTCTGAAACAACCAGCTATATTATAATACAGTACACAACAATGTACCCACTTCAGTCAAACAACATTAATACATCGTACAAATTTTGATAAATTTTGGCATTGTAGGGTAAAACTTAGGTAACATATACTGCTACAAGCTGGCCAGCAACATTTTGTCAGTTATAAAAGCAACAAGTATTAACAAATAGCCAAGGTTAACTACAGTTTATAATTATACTATACACACATATACAACTGGTATTATATCATTTTTACATTATGATAACATACATGTATATATTAGTCATTAACCCTGGATGCTAGACACCTGGATACCCTGAAATTTCAAGTGCAGAAATACATTTATATTATTATTCAATGAAAGCATCAAACATTTCTAATTGAAATGCAGCACTGTGCAAATGGTATTTTCAGACTGTATGACTTTATAAGGAATTTTAATTACGCTAAAAGAATGAAAATACATTTAAAAGGAACAAACAAGCTAAGCAATGAAATTTTCAAGTCAACTACAGTGTTCAATAGTAAAGGTGGTCCGATGGCCAGAAGCTATAGCAATTGGCTATGACAAGTTTGAGTCCTGACATACATTTCAATTCATGTAAGACACATTCCTATATTTTCTGACAAACGATCATATGAAATTAGAGAATAGCAAGTTATTGGCTTCAAACATTTGAGTGAGTATGAACTGGATGATACAAGCTTTTGCGTGATGCAGCTATATATGCTACTTTAAACAGTTTACAAAATTGGTCTATGGAAAAATGACTTGGGCTATGGGATTTCAATTTTCTGTAGACATATTGTCTAAGGAATTTTCATACACTGCAACTATATAGGTCTGATAATATTACCTGGTAAATGTGTAAATTAAACAGTTGAAAACACATCCATTCCAGCAGCAGCAGTAATTATGCTTAAGATGAAATATGCCACATCAGACTTCAAATACTGTCATCAGGATCTAGCTTTCCACATATGACTCCCACAACCAATGGATCTGGAAAATATAAATCAAATTGCTTTAGATGAACAAACAAACACCCCATGTATTTGATACATCCATTGACTATAAGCAATATGATTTCTAATCTATCAAATAATCTGGGTCTGGGTCAAAGGTTAAGTGAACCAGAAGAAGTCTTTTAAGCAATTTAACCTTGTGATCCTGAATATAGGTCAAGGTAAATTTGGAACTTTATCAAGACTCATCCAAGTGACCTTTTGGCCAAATACCATCACACTAGGTATCGGAATATGGGTCAAGGTAATTTATTTTCACAAACTTTGTGGGGCCTCATTCAAGGAACCTTTCAACCAAATCTCATGACTCTTGAAGTCTTGGTCAGTGTGGAGTCCGTTTAAATGTTTGAAGGAATTTGACCTCTGTGACCTTGAATATGGGTCAAGGACATTTGTTTTTGTAAACTTTGTTGGGGCTCATCCAAGGAACCTATCAGCAAAATATCATGACAGGAATAGTTGATACCAGATGGACAGATGTCAGATGACGAACGCTGCCACATGGCATAAGTTCACTTAGCCATTTGGGCCAGGTGAGCAAAAAAGTTTGATGTCTTTACAAATCCTTCAAGGAATGAAGTCGCTCGAGTGCTGACAAATTTTGTTCTTAAATACAGGATGGATGGTTAGGAAAACGATAGGGGGCCAATAAATATACATGTAATTTTGTGATTGTTCACTCTTGAGGAGATAATTCACAATAATCATAATACATCTGTTTATGGCCTTTTCCTGGGATAACCCATCCAATGCTTGGTGGCTTCTTTCCACTGGGATCCTTTGGAGCAGTAGGCTTCTTTCCACTGGGATCCTTTGGAGCAGTAATCTAATTATGATGTAATACTTAATAACAGTCATTACCTCCCGGAAATCAGGTCTGTTTCGGATATTATCAAAACAACCTCCATGGCACACGACACTGCACTCATCACATCACATGAGTGGATCTAAAAAAATTAATTTCAATGACCCTGCTGATAAATACCTCCTATACCTTTGGTGGCCGAGTGGTTAAGTTGTCCTGACAAATTATCACTAAGCCCTCCACCTCTGGGTTGCGAGTTCAAAACCCACACAGGGAAGTTGCCCGGTACTGACCGTAGACCAGTGGTTTTTATCTGGGTACTCTTAAAAAAGCTTTCCTCCAACTCCAAAACCTGGCACGTCTTTATATGACCCTGGCTGTTAATAGGACTTTATACAAAATAACCAAGAAATGATCAAACATACAATATAATTATATGATGTAGATAAATCTGCTTAATTAAGATAATTTTGTTAAATGTTTGTACATGTACTAGACAGTGTTTAATTGTATAGAGCAGCAACAATGACACAAAAAAAGACAATTTTTAAATGGAAAACAAACTCCTTATTTAAATTAACTTCATTTAGAAGTTCAATCATGACTAGTTTAAAACATAATCCAGTTGACAGTTGAAATAAAATATTTAAACTTTACATTTCACTACTGTTATACTTTAAGTACATTTTATTTTTCTATTTGAAATTTGAGAAAGATCACTTTACTACTTTTAACGTTGTTTTCCGATTCGTCCTAAAATGTAATATGCATAATTAACATACATATGAAATTTGAGAAAGATCCCTTTGGTACTTTCTGAGAAAAAGCGATAACAATTGTTTATGGAGAGATAGATGAACGGTCAATGGACCATTAGGACACAACAGGATTTGAATAGCCCACCATCTGATAATGGTGGGCTTAAATGTGAAGCTTTTAACAGACAATTACAGAAAACGAATCCAAAGACTGTCACCTGGCACAGGAACGTCCCCGCTAGAGCCCACACATAGGGAATCATGGTATCGGACACTCTGTAATACTACAGTCTAAGGTGGGTTGGGTGATATGTAACTCCAGGATCATCAGTAATCAGACAACTGGTTCATCTGTAAAACAAGAGAAAATTCCATAAACACCATCAGTGACACATTAAATACAAGATTAGAAGGGGACAGCTAATAATACAGTGTTAAAGTGACACATTAAATACAAGATTAGAAGGCGACAGCTAATAATACAGTGTTACAGTGACACATTAAATACAAGATGATCAGAATGGGACAGCTAATAATACAGTGTTACAGTGACACATTAAATACAAGATTAGAAGGGGACAGCTAATAATACAGTGTTACAGTGACACATTAAATACAAGATGATCAGAATGGGACAGCTAATAATACAGTGTTACAGTGACACATTAAATACAAGATTAGAAGGGGACAGCTAATAATACAGTGTTACAGTGACACATTAAATACAAGATTAGAAGGGGACAGCTAATAATACAGTGTTACAAGGACACATTAAATACAAGATTAGAAGGGGACAGCTAATAATACAGTGTTACAGTGACACATTAAATACAAGATTAGAAGGGGACAGCTTATAATACAGTGTTAAAGTGACACATTAAATACAAGATCAGAGGTCAATGACCAAAACGATCCTCTGCGAAATTTAGAGTAGATATACAGATGTATTATGAAAATATTAAATCATTTAATGAAAATTTCAAAATTGGTTGTCCTGTATATGTCTAACAGATTTAAAGTAATTTAAGTAAATCAGCCCCTATATAATTAATTGATTTGAAGTTCAATTCAAGTCAGAGATGGCTGAAGATATAGACACAAAATAATGGGGAAATACCTGGTCAATTCACACCTGAGTAAATCAGCGAGGAGGTACACGTCAGTACAGCAAAATCAGTATATTCTGACAGTTTGGAATACATACTTCAAATTAATATCAGATAGGTCAACATTACACCTAAACATTTCAATCAAAATACAGCTGTACCATTAACATGGAAAACTTGATTTTCTTACCAGAATACTTTCGCATACAACCCGTGCTGATTGGTTAACATGCTTCTGTGAGAACTATAAAGCAAAGAAATATTGACTTTGATTCACTCATTTACCTGTTTTTTCAAAAGTGAAGATGATTCCAAATAAAGTTGTAAAGTTTCAGTGATGACAGGTGTCCATGATCTCAATCAATATGGAGTTATCCCCCTTGGTCTGAGAGTGAAGTTCCAAACTCTATATGACTGTATGGTTTTACTTGAAAATACAAACAAATATTCATTCAGGCAGCACCGTTTTTAACAGAATTATTTCATATTTGGCACACAAGTAATATACATATAATTCTATCATATCAGTAAATACAATGACCATATGATTTTCAGTTGGTGAGTTATAAAGGTTTTACTACTCAATTAAGTATTTTTTGTATTTTATGCCAGTGCCTTTGAACAGGCTAACCCTACTCCTATAACATAAGAGGCCGCTGGTCGGCTCTTTTTCTATCGGATATTATTTTGCCGACTGTTACACGGCGTCCTGTCAAAAGTATCTCGCCGTGTAAAACCTCTAACATTGTTGGAGTAAGGCTAACCCAAGACTCAAGATTGATAACAAGGGTGAAATGACTACATTTAAGCTGCTGGGATTCCAAGTGACATGAATATCCTGAAACTCCATCACTGACACCTACATTTTGACTACTCTACGAGATCCTGACAACTACACATACAAGTTATTACGGCTAATTGATGTGGAGAGACTATGGAACAATATTATTCTGGAGCACTGAGAGTGCAAAGGATATCTGAAGTTTGATTCTCAGAGTTCAAAGCAGTGGGGATGGGGTTGGTCAGAGAGACTGCGGTGTAATACCTGCCAATATGTCAGCAGCCATTACAAGTTGTATGAGGAGAAGGAGACAAAGACAAGGGAACGGAAATGATAAACTCTGAATACAGCCATGCAGACAGCACCGATGGGAGCCTCGGTGTCAATGCAGCTATGATTGAGATATGCCTTACTGCCAACATTACCCAACCTTCCCACACTGGTCTCCAAAACACAGCAAACCAATGTGTTGGAGAACAGATTGTGAAAATTAACACAGAGAGTATGACCAGTATTAGAAAGAAATCTGGTCGAGGAGACCCGGTCTCTTGGACTGTCATGACCAAGAGTGTGTTAATACTGAAGGTACAACATCCTACTGTTTAGTGGAGAGAGGACCCCATACCTATTAGGAGCCACTCCAGTGACTTACCCAATATGTGAACAGCTGTCTATGACAAAAAATACAGTCTCTCTTCACGGGCAATAATCATTGTAGGAAAGTTTTAGACAGTGGGACCTCAACGTCAAATGTCCAGATCATGAAGGCCTATAAATATTATATAAGTTACTTTGGGCTTGTTATATAAAATGAAATAAGTATTTAATTAACACTAATCATGGAGTATCATGCTTATAAATAATGCCAACCTAAAAAACATCAAACAGGTGCGTTATCTCCATTCAATCATCCCATCAAGACAGGTTTTTAAGCAAGTTTTATATTGATTTGATGCAGTTTTGAGCAATAATGAAATAAAGAATGTAAATGAACTTAACCAAAACCATGGTAAAACCAAACTAACTAAAATTATTGCAAAATATTATGGCACAATTCCC
Organism: Pecten maximus; assembly: GCF_902652985.1. Taxonomy (NCBI): domain Eukaryota; kingdom Metazoa; phylum Mollusca; class Bivalvia; order Pectinida; family Pectinidae; genus Pecten; species Pecten maximus. The sequence goes on along the minus strand of NW_022979963.1, from coordinate 12,196 downwards.
TACACATTTTGTTTTTAAAAACCTATTTGAAATCAAACAACTCAATCCCAAATTAATCTTTTTTTGATACATGTAAAGACTTTCTGCTATGAAATCTTGCTAGGTACCTGCTGCAATAAGTTACTCTAACCTGTGTTAATGCTTTTGGAAAATTTGGTTATAATCTCGGGCTAAAAAAATGTACTTCATATCGAAAACACCAATTAGGTCTATAGCAAAGTCCCCCTGGCATCACCGTAGGGGACTTCTAAAGCAATACAAAAAGGATGGATTCACAATTTACTAAATAAACAAAACATAATTATTGTCAGACCTGTCTGTGAAAAACTCAACCATATCAACGAAAGCTTGCATTGACTGAAACTGAAGAATTTTTTGTGAACTTTATTGATTTTACTGTAAAAAAATCTATTTAAGATTCAGTCAAGGTTTTGAACAGTATCTGTCTTTCACTTTTCCTGTAGAAGTTCAACTATTTATCTCACCTGTCTTTGACCTAATTCTCTCACCTTTAGAAGTCTGTGAGCTAATTATCTCACCTTTGGAAGTCTATGACCTAATTATCTCACCTTTGGAAGTCTGTGACCTAATTATCTCACCTTTAGAAGTCTGTGACCTAATATTCCTACCTGTAGAAGTCTATGGCCAAGTTCCAGGTGTTTGTATTCATCCAGTTTTGCTAACATGCTGACCTGTTTTTGCTGCAGTTTTGTCTGTGACTATCATCTGAAATACAGTTGTAGGTGTGGCATTAAAAGTTTGTGACAGGGCATTATTTAAAACACTGTAGGTAAAAAGAGGTAATCATTGTACAATATTGTGGCCCAGTTTTACCCGTAATAACCACAGATGAAATTTTGCTGTCTAATGCTAATATAACAAAATTATTTTACTTTACTTTATACAAAAGTATCTTAATGATATACCAAAACAAGAGGTCCATGGGCCTTAACAGTCACCTGAGTTATGATATATTTTAGCATATTTGACCCCTGTGACCTTGAATGATGGTCAAGGTCATCCATTTGAACAAACTTGGTAGCCCTTCATCATAGCATGCTACAGACCCAATATTGGGTCTCTGGGCCACTTGGTTATCAAGAAGAAGTTGTTTAAAAAAGATTTTAGCATGTTAGATCCCTGTGACCTTGAATGAAGTTCAAGGACATCCATTATAACAAACTTGGTAACCCTTCATCCATGCATGCTATAGACCTAATATTGGGTCTCTAGGCCTTTTGGTTAACAAGAAGAAGTTGTTTAAAGATTTTAGCATATTAGACCGGTGACCTTGAATGAAAGTCAAGGTCATCCATTTGAACAAATTTGGTAGCCCTTCATCCCAGCATGCTACAGACCTAATATTGGGTCTTGGAGCCTATAGATTTTAGCATATTTGACCTCTGTGACCTTTAATGAAGGTCGAGGTCATCCATTTGAACAAGCTTGGTAGCTCTTCATCCCAACATGCTAGAGACATAATATTGAGTCAGGAGACTTTGTCTCAGATGACCTAAAATTTAACAGCATTGTATGGTTATAATTAACACGAAGAAGGTTTATATCAGACGAACTTCACTTTATTACTATTGCTGCTGAAATATACCTAAAAAACCCAACATTTCACCCTCAAAACCTTGACCTTTCATCTTTCAAACCATGTCCTTTTACTCTACAAACATTGACTATTCGTCCTGAACACCTTAGCCATTCACTCTTCAAACCTTGACATTTGACCCTCCAAGCTTTGACCTCACCCTCAAAACATATGTCACTCTCAGTATTGTGAACATCACCATAGCCTAATGTACCACTTACAGTACTGTCATCCTTTGATGGTACAGTTTCGTCTGTTGTTCCTGGTGTTTCACCTGATTGAAGAGCTTCTGACCATGGGGACTGGAATGTCTGCATTAGAATCAGGATTGTCTAACTTGGCCAAATAAGTGGATGGAGTCCTGGACAAAAGTAAGCAGATATTCTATATCATTACAATTACAGTGTTGTTTTTGATACTATAGAACTATGGAAGCTTTTTCTTCTCTGCAGAACTTGCTATATGACACAGATTTATGAAAACCCAACATTTTTTACACAATTTCATGAAAATATCAACATATATAGGTATGACAAATTTGAAATAAGTTAAGAAAGTCATAAAAAAATTTCCTCTACTTTTAACAACAGATGACTGAGGAGGCTCTACTGTGGAAACTGGCTGCCCTTCTGCAGACTTCACATGGCTCTACTGTGGTCCTTTCCTTTTCCTGGCCCTTTTTTTCAACTTGCCCTCCATTCATCAAAGGATGTTGTCTCTGTCTTTCCACAGTATCTGAAGCCCATGTACTGTTGGTGAGTGGGAGGTGTTCTCTCTTCTCCACACTTATGGCACTTGACAGTTGCGGTTTTTCTTTTCTTTACCATCCCTGCATCCACAGCTTTCCTCTTCTGTCCTGGCTGTACAGTTGGTACCATGGTTGTGGGCAGTGGTGGTGTCACTATCACTTGGAACTGTACAGGTCCAGAGACAGGTGAAGAAGGCATAGGGGGGATTGGCGGTAGTAAAGTTGGTGTTAATGGCGCTTTTATGGTCCTTTTCTTTAGCTTGGCCATGCCAGCAGTATCAGGTGGACACTGGACGGGAGGAGTCTCTCCAGACTCCAAAGACACTGGCTTCGGTTTTGGTGCTGGTTCTCCTTGTCCAGTCAAAGAAGCTGTTGGAAGACCAATGCCTTGCATTAGGATTTGAGATCCCCCTCCTTCTCCTTTTTGTTGTACCTAAAACAAAAACTTAGTTGTAAATTATACAGCCAAGAGGCCTAGAGAACCGATATTAGGCCTGCAGCATGCTGGGAGGAAGTGCTGAGCATTTTGTTCAAATTAATTACCTTGGCATTATTCAAGGTCACAAGTGTCAAGTATATTTAAACCTATAAATGACTTCTAAATAACAAGAGGCCTATAGGACTTAACGCTCACATGATCATGTAACAGAATTTTGCAATATGTAATATTGACATGCCTTGATAATCTTAGATGTCCATTTCTGTTGCCCTAATATAATTACTGTAAAAGTAGGTCAGTGACCTACTTTTACAATATTTGCTATCAGCATGCTTTTCTCATCCTAGATGTCCATTTCTGTTGCCCTAACATGATTCCAGAAAAAGTAGGTCACAGTGACCTAATTTTGCAATATTTGTTATTGGCATGCCTTTCTTATCCTAGATGTCCATTTATAATTACTGAAAAAGTAGGTCACAGTTTGACCTAATATTTGTTATCGCCATGCCTTTTTCATCAAAGATGTCTATTTCTGATGCCCTAACATGATTACAGAACAAGAGGCCCAAGGCCTTAACAGTCATCTGACTCTAAATTAAAGAACATTAAACTATTGTAGTATGTATTCCCTGTAGCAGGTTAAGTGGCACTGTTGGCCATGATGGCCATTTTGGAATTTGGATAAACACGAAAAATAAAACTTGATCAAGACTATCTCAGGATAATTTCTGGTAAGTAAGAGCTGAATCCCACTGGTGGAATTTGAGAAGAAGTTTCAAATAGTTCAGGAAAACCATGATTGCGTAATCATGTTACAAAATGGCCGCCATATTGCTACCATGTCAAAGTTTTTACGAGGGCAAAAAATAACAACACTATGTTGGCTCGCCTTCCTTAACATCCTCACCAATTTCAAGCTCAATGGCACCAGTGGTACACATACCTAACAGACATATGTACATATTATTACCCAATACACATACCTAACAGACATATGTACATATTATTACCAAATACACAACCTAACAGACATATGTACATATTATTACTCAATACACATCACTTACAGACATATGTACATATTATTACCCAATACACATACCTAATAGACATATGTACATAGTATTACCCAATACACATACCTAACAGACATATGTACATATTATTACCCTATTCACATACTTAACAGACATATGTACATATTATTACCCAATACACATCACTTACAGACATATGTACATATTATTACCCAATACACATACCTAATAGACATATGTACATATTATTACCAAATATACATCCCTTACAGACATATGTACATATTATTACCAAATACACATACCTAACAGACATATGTACATATTATTACCAAATACACATACTTAACAGACATATGTACATATAATTACCAAATACACATACCTAACAGACATATGTACATATTATTACACAATACACATACCTAACAGACATACGTACATATTATTACCCTATACACATACATGTACCTAACAGACATATGTACATATTATTACCAAATACACATACCTAACACATATGTACATATTATTACCAAATACACATACCTAACACATATGTACATATTATTACCCAATACACATACCTAACAGACATATGTACATATTATTACCCAATACACATTCCTAACAGACATATGTACATATTATTACCCAATACACATACCTAACACACATATGTACATATTATAACACAATACACAACCTAACAGACATATGTACATATTATTACCCAATACACATACCTAACAGACATGTGTACATATTATTACCCAATACACAACCTAACAGAAATATGTACATATCATTACCCAATACACATACCTAACAGACATGTGTACATATTATTACCCAATACACATACCTAACAGACATATGTACATATTATTACCCAATACACATACCTAACAGACATATGTACATATCATTACCACATACACATACCTAGCAGACATTTGTACATAGCATTACCAAATACACATACCTAGCAGACATTTGTACATAGCATTACCAAATACACATACATCCCGGGGTAACTACAGCATTTAAATATGTCACAGTTTGTAAACATGACTCACAATGGCCTTGTCTGTGTCTATAACCTCACACAACCCGGTGTCCTATAAAATTCTGATCCCCATGAAATACCACCCCGGGTCAGCCGGGTCAGTTTTTCATGCATAAAATACTGACCCGGGGTGGTATTTCATGGGGATCAGAATTTTATAGGACACCGGGTTGTGTGAGGTTATAGACACAGACAAGGCCATTGTGAGTCATGTTTACAAACTGTGACATATTTAAATGCTGTAGTTACCCCGGGATGTATGTGTATTTGGTAATGCTATGTACAAATGTCTGCTAGGTATGTGTATTTGGTAATGCTATGTACAAATGTCTGCTAGGTATGTGTATGTGGTAATGATATGTACATATGTCTGTTAGGTATGTGTATTGGGTAATAATATGTACATATGTCTGTTACGTACGTGTATTGTGTAATACTATGTACATATGTCGATTAGGTATGTGTATTTGGTAATAATATCTACATATGTCTGTTAGGTATGTGTATTGGGTAACAATATGTACATATGTCTGTTAGGTATGTGTATTGGGTAATATTTCAATTTCTACTCAAGTTGGACTCAATGAAACTACCAAACTTAATCTGTTTCATTTGCTCATGAATTTGACCAGATTAACATTGATCAGTGCGTATGAATACAAGATTAAAATCCTTCCGCGGAACTATTTCACTTTTTCTACATTGTTGTTATAAACATGGAATAATTATTAAAATTATAAAATATTGACCCCCCCCCCCATAAAATATTGAACCCCCCCCCCCCCCCCCCCCCCCCCCCCTAACTGTTGTTAAACAGTTCACATAAATACAATATTTATATTTAAAACCTTATTAATCCTTCTTATCTGTAACTCATTGTTTCCACAAGTTAGCCCAGGTAATACACAGGGTGTCATATATGTGTACCTGTGTTGTGGGACCCCAGTGGCTAATTATAGTTATAACAGTACAGGTGTGATCAGGTGACTCAGACAGGTGACCAGCACAAATGCATGTATACGTGTGATATTTTATTGAAGACAAAAATTAAAGCCTTAGGTTATAATTATGAAATACTGTAGAAGTGATATGAATTAAGGTTATACACTAAAAGTTTACTTTTATAAACATATCATTGCTTTGAATCTGCATTCACACAATTGTATGATTAATAAATCATAGATTTTATGAGGGTAGATGAGTGCTTTATGGAGGATTTACTTACAATTAAAACTTTATTCATAGGCGTGTAGTTTTGATATACAAAAGCCCTCCATAGTTCTATAGAAATGGCAACCTAAAGGATAAAGCCCCTTCATATATTGAGATATTGTTTCTAGAAATTTTCTAATAAAAGAATATTAAAAGTTAATTAAAGTAAAAATTGAGTTTTTTTTCTAAAAATTGAAAGTTTTTTGTAATGCTGTAGATTCAATTCAAAACTTAAATTATGCAATGCAAACTCTCCCTTCATATTTTCATATTTTTGAACAATTTTGGAAGTGAAATACTTTTTTACCCAATGGTAAAATTTTAGAATTCCATCAATCATTGATTATTTCATTGAAACAGCTTTTATAACAATGTAAAAATTTAATTGAATCAATGTTTTTTAATATATATTATTACCAATGATATTTATATTGTGAAATACATCAAAGAAACTTAAAAAACATGATTATGATGATTATGCAATTGTCATTTATGCAGGCAAATTTACCAGGAATGTGTTAAAACTTGTATCAATCATGATCATATTAGTAATTCCTGTTTGGAAATCAATGACTATGTATTTATAATAACTATGATGATCATGTTTCCCAGTAAATGAATGCACAATTAAATAACATCCCCTACTTTAATGAGGTAATTAAAAAATAACAAAAAGCTGTGTAATAGATTTTGGAAACCCTACCACTGCCATGCCAGAATGGTTGACAATTATTGATACATAATATTGGGTAACACCTTGTGAATAAGAAGACTGTCACTTAATGGTCAGTGATGGAGACTGGGGAACTACGTGTTGTTTTTGCAATAAGAAGTCAGGAAACTGCTTGGTCAAGTATGAATGTTTTCATCATATCCACTTTATCGAGCAATGCTGCAACATGGACATTGATCTTTATGAAGAAGTTGTAACCTTCTTACAGAGTGACCCAAAAAAGAGGCAATGGCCAAAAAGAGTACTGGTGAGTACCTTTTATTTTAATCAGTACAATTAATTTGATGATTGTGTGATTTACATTTCATGCATTATGACCAATTCAACGGATACAAAGAAACATATTAATGTACTTTGGTGGTAATAACATATATGTATGCACGGTTATATAATGTTACTCTCACTGTTCATTGTATTTAATTGCGATTCTCAAGAAATTAATACTATCACATCATTAAATTGATTTATCTGCTGAGTTTGAATTAAGCAACATTGGTGTACAGTACAATGTACATATATATGTGTGTGTGTGTGGATATGATTAAAAAGTTAATATAGTACTATAATGTCATTGTGATGAACACATAAATGCTAATGAAAAAACTCAAAAACTATTTTCATCTGCTTTCGATATCAGACCATGCAATTTAAAGTTCTTAGTGCAAAATGAAAGGTTTTATTTGTGACATCACTGTGTGATATGGTTACAATGATAATGTAAATCACAGAATCATCATGCATTTATGGACGATACAAATATATCAATAAAGAATATATGAGTATTTTACAAAAATCAAAGTACTGGAAGTACTGTAAACGAACATTATTGTTTAATGCAAAATCAGTAATCTTCTTAGTTTTAAGTTGATAAATTTACTGATATCGGTTTAGGAATTAATTGCAAATAATTTGAAATGTTTGCAGCTGTTCTGATTTGATTGTACACATGCATGTTTCTGTAAGGTCCTAATTGAAATTGGAAGTTTGTTGATCTATCTTGGATCGATGAAAATAAAATATGTCTTCTTTCTTTCGGGAAGGCATCATCAGTTATAATACAGTTAGGACTCTGTGACCTTATTGATGCCAACTTCTAATATGCACTAAATTTTGGCTAGTTCCATCGTTAGTTTGGCATACATAGTTGTATTTCAACTAAATATGATGAAACACACATAAAGAATTACTGAAAACCAAAACCAGAGCTGCTAATCAAGGCCCGAATTAGGAATGTATCCTATTGAAACTGTACTCAAGCATTTATGGTACTTCAAAACAAAAAAACCTGACTCCTTTTGTTCAGGAATCATTTGATGTTAATAAATCTGTATATGAGAAGATAAACTTCGGTTATAATTACAGTATTGTAAACAATGTGATAAAGAATAACAACCAGATAAGGACTATCTTCATTGAATAATTCAGCAAACAGGAAAAGAAAACTTCAAGATTCATTTTCAACTTCAAACCTGATCACAAAGATTACAGTCCATTCGATGGGATGACACATTCCCTATTTATTGTCCTTTTCCAATGTTGATCATCCAATCATACTGAACCACACAATTCAGCAATGTAATTGCACAAATCACACCTTTATGTGGTGAGAACATTTTTGGGGGTGTTATAAGATTCCATAACTGTATGCAAATTTGTGAAGCATTCCATATCTATATATATACGGTATGTGTATATATTTACACATATCAAAATTGGAATGACACAGGAGATTTGCAAGTTTAAGTTCACCATCAGTCACGGGAGGTTTATGTAAAATGTTATATTTACCGGGGTAATTAGTAATTTTGAGAATATATTTATGAAGCTCTATTCTGTACATTCTACCAGTTCTTAGAGAATGGACACAATTTTATGTTCTCCAATGTCAAAATTAATCATATGTAAAATATTAGGGGTTTATTCGCCATTCTAGGCCTGATTGCCGTCATAGTAAAATTACCAAAATGGACTTGAAATCAATATTTTTAAGAGAATGATCTATGACTTGAATATTTCATAAAAATAATGTAATACATCGTTTATTCACTTCATTCAGATCTTCAGACACCACATAATTTGTTAAGTCATATATAGAAATATATGAACCATTTTGTTATTATTTATAGTTCACACAAGTAAGCACTAGATGTAAGCAGTAAGTATATGTACCGCTATCTACTGGCATGACTTTGAGTACAGTAAACTACACTCGCTTTGTGGATATTGACAGGATAACATATATTTACATACTAATTCAATTCTAGAATTGTAACTGAAATGGTGTAACAGCATGGCACAAATAGTCATCTGAACATGTGTTGTATATTGAAAAATTATTTAAGGTAAATTTTCAGTATATCAATTCATTGATTACTCCGTGTTTGATGTATGGTGTAGTGAGAATATCAAGTCTTGATCATGACTTGATGAAAATTTTAAATTAACAAATTATTAAAATGAATTTGTTTGAAAAATAACACAAGTTCCACAGCAATATTATATAGAGAATCAATCACAATATATCAAAAGTTATAAAACTACAAATAACAATTAACGGCTGAATATCAAATTAAGTGAATATCACAAGTCTTTTTGCATTTGTTTTTAGATAATCCGGATTTCGGTTTTCTGGCTTTAAAAAAAAACGAGAAGTATTTTAATTGCCGTTATAGTTGAATTACCAAAATGGACCTGAAATCAGTATTTTTAAAAAAAGAATGATCTATGACTTGAATATTTCATAAAAATAATTTAATACATCGTTTATTCACTTCATTCAGATCTTCAGACACCGCATAATTTGTGAAGTCATATATAGAAATATATGAACCATTTTTGTTATTGATTTATAGTTCACACAAGTAAGCACGAGATGTAGGCAGTACGTATATGTACCGCTATCTACTGGCATGACTGAGTACAGTAGACTACACTCGCTTTGTGGATATTGACAGTATAACATATATTTACATACTAATTCAATTTTAGAATTATAACTGAAATCTTGTAACAGCATGGCACAAATAGTCATCTGAACATGTGTTGTATATATATACCGTAATTGAAAAATTATTTAGGTAAATATTAACTCATTTGCTTGACTTCAATTTTCAGTTCATCAATTCATCGATTACTCCGTGTTTGAAGTATGGTGTAGCGAGAATTTCAAGTCTTGATCATGACTTGATGAACGTTCTAAATTAACAAATTATCAAAATGAATTTGTTTGAAAAATAACACAAGTTCCACAGCAATATTATATAGAGAATCGATCACACTATTTCAGAAGTTATAAAACTACAAATAATAATTAATGGCTGAATGTCAAATTAAGTGAATATCACAAGTCGTTTTGCATTTGTTTTTAGATAATCCGGATTTCCGTTTTCCGTCTTTGAAAAAAAATTACTTAGGCGTATTGCATAGTAAACGTAGCCATGTGTACAGTGTACATATGTAACAGCTGATTTCAATCAGACTGACTTAACATGAACTTAACACCGTCTCAGTAGTTCGTCACAATCGAAAATTTGATCGTGAATTCGGTATTTTGCAAATTCTTTCAAAATACTTCCAGGTAAAGGAAAAAATGCATATGGTCTCTATACACACACCAAAGATTAATAGATCCTATATTGGGTCCATTCTCTCTTAAAAATATCGATTTGGGTCCACTATCGGCCATTTCGGTAATTCAACTCTAACGACAATCGGGCCGCGATTCGCAAATGAAAAATTAATTTAAAATTCGTAAACCTCTAATATTTTACATATGATAAATTAGGCATTGAAAAACATATATGTGGGTCAATTCTCTGAAAATAATGCCAATTCATATTATAATTAAGCCCCATTTTTCTTCGTTTCGGTATTTCCAAGTCTGCTTCACCTGTGATCCGTTTCAGTAAATATTCTCGACTTTGCCGAAATAAAAACAAGCTATATAATTGTTCATTTTAAACATGACAACTGCCGACCACACGTATCTAAAAGTGTTATTGTTGATATCATCTTAATATTGCCGTAGTAATCTGTCACTTCGATTGTAAACCCTTTGCCAAAGTCATGGAAGAATCGACCAATCAAATTGGTTTAACGTTTGATTTCCGTAATCTTGCAGTTACCTCCCTTACAACAGTAAATACGTTCTAAGTATCGCCTACAACAACCAATCCCGTGCACATGGCAACAAGATATTATCATTTGCATTTGATTTATTGGTCTTTTTCGTCAAAGGAAAATGGAATATGGAAATCGATGACAATGTTAACGCTATGACCAGTCACCCTGACCACAAATGCCACCTAGTATCCACCTTTCTCGCAAACATGTACTGTACAGTAACCTATATAGTATGATACAATGTATCGTCTCGTATGCCGTTGTTGATATATTTCTTTCTCTAAATTATATAAATACTCATCTAGTTGATAATGATGTAACATTCTAGAATATATATATTACACATTTAAGTAAATCGCGGACATATTTGCAGACCGATGCTATAATGTCAGCCGTTTTGGAATGAACACGGAAGAGCAAAACTTTCTAAACATCCGGAGACGAATGCGCCTGCGCAATATTTGTTTACATAAATATAGGCCCTATTGACCTGGAGTTATTCGCAAAGTTCAGGTGCAGTCTTCACATTTCGCTAGCGTTATGCATTTCTCAAATCGTATGCATCTTGAAAACATCTACTGAATACATTTCAACATTTTCGGTAAAACTACTACATAAAACGAAGATGTTTTTGCAAGTAAATTATTTGAAGCGTAAGGCAATGGGGGCAGCCATATTTCATTGAAACAGACAGTAGATGGCGTATTGGTGAATGTGGCTACCAAATATGGTCATATATCTCAGTCCAGTTCTTGATGGCAATAACCGAACATTAATGTTCGTTTAAAAAGCAATCATGGATATATATTCTTGGTATGCCAAATATAGTGTGGATGCATGTATATATATCTACTTTGTGGGAATTGATTGGTGTGTAAATATAAAGGGTATCAATCATGGGTATTATACTCATGTAAATATGTATTTTTTTTGGGGGGGGGGGGGGGGGGGGGGGGGGGGGGGGGGGGGGGGGGGGGGGGTGGGGGGGGGGGGGGGGGGGGGTGGGGGGGGAAAATTTTTGGGGTTGGGTTTTTTGGGGGGGTATTTTTTTTGGGGGGGGTGGTTTTTTTTTTTTTTTTTTTTTGGGTTTTTTGGGGGTTTTTTGGTTTTTTTTTTTTGTTTTGTTTTTTTTCTTTTTTTTTTTTTTGTTTGGAAATTTTTTTTTTTTTTTTTTTATTTTTTTTTTTTTGTGTTTTTTTGGGGGTGGTGTTTTTTTTTTTTTGGGTTTCTTTTTGTTTT
>NW_022979962.1:0-18478 GCF_902652985.1 Pecten maximus | reverse complement strand
GGGTTTAAAAAATTTTTTTTAAATTTTTTAGGGGGCCCCCCCCAACCCCCCCCCCCCAATGATGTTTCCACAAATCGGGTTAAAAATCCCCCAAAAGGGGTTAAAGGGACGAGTGGGTTTTATAGAAAAAATTTCATAAATTTCCCCTTTTTTTGGGCCCCGTCACTTTTGGCCCGGGGCTCACACACCCCTTTTTTATAAAAAAATTATGACACCTTCCCCCAATGTTTGTTTCAACCAAATTTAGTTGAAATCCACCAAGGGAAAAGGGGAGGAGTAGGTTTTATGAAATACCCACCAAAGCCCCAAATTTTGGGGCCCCGGGCCCCTCCCCCCAAGGGTCAGACCAGCCTCTTTTTATATAAAATATGTTGTCCCCCCCAAAACGTTTTCCCCACAAAAATTTTTGTAAAATTATTTGGGGGTTTTTGGAGGAGAAAAGAAATTTAAAGAAAATTTAAATCAAAAGGTCCCCCTTTGGGGGCCCCCCGAAACCCTTGGCCCAGGGGTTTCACATTGCCTCCATTTAAAAAAAAAATTTTGACCCCCCCCCCCAAAATGAGTTTAAACCCCAAAAATTTGGTTGGGAATCCAAAAAAGGGTAAAGGGGGGAGTAGGATTTTAGAAAATATTCACCTAAGTTCCCCTTTTTTGGGGGCCCCACTTTCGGGCCCCCAAAGGGGTCGGGCCCAAAAGCCTCTTTTATATAAAAAATATTGCCCCCCCCAAATGATGTTCAAAAAAATTTGGAATAATCCCCCCCAAAGCGCAAAAGGGGGGTAGCTTTTAAAAAAGAAAAAGTTTACGGCCGGCGCAGGCGAACGGGAGGGAAAGAAGCAGGAGGGAATGTAGGTGATTCTGACCCTTTGGGTCAGTTTCCCTAAAAAACCCGTGGTATATTTTTATAAAATCCCCAAGTAAAACAGTAAATTTAAAACTTTCTTTTCATCTTTAAAAAAGGTTTAAAGCAGTAATCATGCATTTTAAAGAAAAAATTCTCTTGGATTTTTTTTTCCCCCTTAAAAAATTTTTTTTTGGGTAGCAACTTTTACCCTTTAATGCAGCATAAAATTTAAGCTGTGGAATATGCATAGCATAGGAACAAAATTTACTTGTATATAAAATAATATGAATTTCCCCTTTGGCCCAAACACAAAGGTTTTACCACTTTTAATAGGGACATTCAATATCAATCGGGCCCGGAGTAAACAGAAAAACTGGTGAGAAAAACAAAAGTTTTGTTTGTGTAAACCAAAAGAAAAATATCATTTGGGGTTTATCCTTGCAGGAATATATAAAACATAATAAGCCAAGGAAAAATTTATTAAAAAAAAGCTCTTCGGGATCACTTAGTTTTTCCCTTTTTCCCATGATGAAAAAAACAGTTACTAAAGGGCCCTTGTGTTCTGAAAAAACTTAAAATTGTACGGGTCCCCAAAACCATTTGAAAAATACAATACAAGTACTTTTAAATCTTTTAAAAACTTTAATTTTTGCAGAAAATTTTTTAAAATTTTATATTGTTCAATACTAACATTTGGTCTCAACAGTAGTTTTAGGTGGACAGTTTTTCCCTTTGGGGCTTTACGGGTTTATTCTATAACAAGCGAGTGATCAATGAAAAACTTGTCAAAGTACCCAGGGTAGGGCTTTTTTAAAGGGAAAATGGATTCTTTAAAAATAGACTTAATAAAAAAATGGACTAGGCCCGAAAAATGTCATTATTATGCTAAACTTTTCAGGGTTTAATACTCGGTATTTTAGTTTTTTATACTTTTTTCCCACCCCCAATAATTTAGTACATAAATACAAATACTTTTACACTCGTTTTTGGGGTTTTTATTGGTATATACTGAATATGTCATTCTTTTTTTTTGGAATTAGGTCCAAAAATTCAAATACACAAATGTAGAAAAAAGACAATACAAATTAAATTTGAAAAAAAATTTTTCCAACTTTAAAGCTACTTTCGTTTATCTTCCCCAAAACATATCACAAAATTTTGGGATTTCCCATAACTTTATTCCCTGAACCACTTTTTGGCCCTTTCATTGGGTATTTTTAATTTACATTAATTCCAATTTTCCCGCCTTTTCCCGCAAAAAAAGCGGGGATAAATAAATAATGTCCCGGGAAAAAGAGGGAAAAGAAAAATGGGCGGTCAGCAGGGGGCCCCCCCAAATTTTTCGTTTATTCACAGAGCCCCAAAAAAAAATTTTAAATTTTAAACCAAAATTTTAAACCAAAATTTAGAAGATACCATATATATGAATAAGAAAATGGGTGAAAACAGTACCCCCCCCACCAACCCGCCGGGCAGGAAAACCCCGTTACCTTTATCTTTTTCAGTTTATTTTTTTGGGTTTTAAATTTGACCAACCGTTTCCCTTATGATGTCATAACAAATTAAAAGGGGGACAGAGGAAAGGGACAAATTTTAAAATGACCCTTTTAAACCCGGTTTTTGGGCCCCCTAAAAATTTCATGGGCTTTTTACCAAGGGAAAAGCGGTCACTTGACTTCATTAATTCAACCAAAAAATTGTTTTAATGTTAAACAATTTTCATTAATGAAAAACTATAAAAAATTTTACCCTTTAAAGGTTTTCCATTTTAAACCCCCCAAAACCAGAGGATTACTATAGGGCAACCTTTTTTATCCCCCCTTTAAAAGCTGCCCAATAGATTTTGGGGCACGAAAACCTTTCCCCCCTTCCCTTTGGGGGATGGTGAAAGACCCAAAGGAAATTTTGCCCGCTATGGGGCCCTTCCTAGGCAAAACGCATATTGAAGTTCTGGTTTTCAATGGGCATATGATTAGATTGTCTCCTCACATTATTGAAATGTTCAGCTTAGGAAGTGCTCTGCCGAAATTGCGCTTTCCCCCGAAAAAAAAACTCAAAAAAATTTTTATAAAAAATTTTTAAAAAAACATATACATGTTTTTCCCATTCTTCTAATCCCTAATCGGCTACAAATTCACAAAAAAAACTGCCCCCTGATTTGATCTAATGGAAAATTTTTTTGGTAATTTTTCAATTTGCTTATTAGTGAGCACAAAAAGTGTGTGATGAAACCCTTTCGTAGTCAGGTTTTTAACGGGACCCAAATTCTTCAACACCTGTTTGACGATCCATGATTTTCCTTGCCTCAAGTGGTTCCCCCTGGTTTTAAATGAGTGTTCGATACTTGCCCAAGGAAAGAAAACATTGAAAATCTATTTTCTTTAAATTCCATTTAATTAAAGAATAAAGACCCAAAAAATTTTTGAGACATTATCAGAGGGAACTGCTTCCCCCAAACCCGTTATATCCGAGCACCATTCGGCTTTAGCAGATCATACATCTCAGGTTTTTTTCCAGAACTTTCCCCACCTGATGAAATAAATTTGTTTGGTGATCCATACAGAAAACACAAAAAACATTAGTTGAGAAATACTTTTGGATCCCATACAGTGGTATCTTCTCAAAGTTATTGTTAACAAATTCTAGGTAAACCTAAAAGCTCATGACAAATTAAATTGTTTAAATTTTACCCCAAAAGGCAATGTACCCATCACCTGATTATGACAAGTTACTGAAAATCTCCATAGTAAAGTCTTGTATTCCTGCCCCTGTCCAATCTTTGTTTTGGGTTCATTGCTCCTTCCATCACTGGCCAAAGAAGCCACACATGTATTAACATTTTAGTCACTTAGCATATGGTTTACTTTTTAATATCTTGATGGTATCGGGTTGTCTTTATTGAGGAATTCTGGCTTTTTTTTTATGCTCAGTATAAATTGCCTGTGTACGATACACCCTATAAGAGGGTGTGGCTTTTGGTTTGGTGGAAGACAGTTTTTAAATCCCTCCATCTCTTGCATATCTGTAACTTATCGCTGTTAACAAATCTTTGAAGTAGACAAAGTTATGCATCCTCATTCCTACATGAATGATCCTGGTCTGCCAAACGCCATATCACTGTTCAGAGTTGTTCACCTACAAACATATAGGAAGGCAAAATATAAAGAAAATGTAAGACTGAAATAACATAGGAATTTCCCAAAGTTTTCTACTGTAGAACTTAGTAAACAAGAGGATCAATATATATATTGGGGTGTTACTTGAATAGCTAAACCTGTGTAGACTTATATAATTATTTCAGTTGTGTCTTTACATAGACATCCAGTTACCTGTGCAGGTGCGTGACATTCAGACCAGAGACTTTTATATCACATGTGATTAACAAGTCTCTGTTCAGACCAAATGTTTGTCGGGCTATGGTCAACATTTCTGAAATACTGATCAATGCTGGTCATTTATTGATAACTAGTCTGCATTAATAAAACAAAATATTACAATTATATACTCTTTTATGATTCGTTATATATTTGATGATATTTAATATTGATGCTAGCGTAGTATGAGGAGGGAACCATTTTTATAAGCTTCAAGTGTCATGATCACCTTAAAAAAAGGGGGTGCAAAAACAGGCGTTTACTTCGATTGTGATAAGTATCAATAGACAAAAATATTTGCCACTACTCTAGTATATCAACATAGTAGGAGAAGGGGCTAATGTGTTTTTTTTTTAGTTTTTTTAAAATAAATAGCAATATGCAGGGCGCCTGTTAGGACAAGTTTACTGCAGAAGTAATAAAACTGTAAAACATAAGGTCCTGTGGTCTATACTGGGGCACGTTACAATAATAATTTAATGAATTATTAGAATGTACAAAACATTATTTTGAACGTGCCCTGTGGGTCCCACTGTAAAAAGTTTCGATGGAATTTAAGTCATCTATTTCAACAGAAATAATTGCAATTTACAGTTTAGCCATCGATAAAATTCAGGGGTGTGTATATAGGGCCAAAAGTTACGGTTACCGAACTTTCCAAGTTTGGGCTAGGTAAATGTTTGGCAGTGCACGCCACCATAAGTAGCCGCAGTTTTTGGAGGGAAAATTTTGCCCCTTTCTAACATTTAATTTATAAAAACTGGTTTTTTCTATTAGGCGATCCCATTTTTTTTTAAATCAAAAATTTAAGAATTTCAGTAAAGTTTTAGACAATATTTTTTGTGGTTTTTAAAAATATATTTAACCCATTAACCCTTTGCAGGGGTTTTTAAAAAACTTTCACAAGTTTGGCCGAGACCGGGGGCCAAGGTAAAGGGCGGCCTCGGAGCCGAAGATTGGGGTTCGAGTCCCTTCAGGGCGAATCCCTTACATTTTTTAAAATTTCATTTTTTAAAATGATGTGTTTATTAATAAAATTTCAAGTCGGTCTAAAAAAGGGAATTGTACGATTGCTGTGTAAACCACAAATTGGGGATCCCCTATTTGGCTACATGAAGGGAAAGTAAGTGGGTCGGACCGAAGGGGGGTGACCAGCAAGGGGGAAAAAAAACTTGTATCTTTTCAAAAAAATCTTTTTACTTTGTGGGGACGGGTTTGGGGGGGATTGTTTCGATTATTATCTGTCGAAAAAAAGGGAGGAAATTCCTGGAAGGTGTGATTAAAAATATGAATTTTGGTCTACAACCCCTCCACTCAATTCCCCCAAAATTTAAAAAAAAAGGGATCTCTCATCATACATCGTCATTTTTTATAAAATTAAATATCGATTTATAACAAACGCACTTGACACAAGGGAAAAAAAAAAATATATATATTTTTTTTAAAAACATATAAAAATTTTTGGGCAATAGTTCTTTAAAAAAAATTTTGTAGAGGTCATACTTTATTATCATTAATTTGTTTTCCAAGGTACAAGTACGGGCACGTGCTCACTGCACGTGAGTGAAGTTGAAATTCCCTTTCCGATTTTTACTTTTTTGGCCTCATTCTTTGCGTTGAGTAAAAAAGGTAAAATGTATATTCAGGGGTTTTCTCGTTGAATTCCAATCTCATAAAAAATAAAACCATATTTTTATAGATTTGACATGATGAAGCTTACGGAAAAAACATGCCCTTTAAAATTTGCGGGGGGGTTTTTGTAAGCGGGCGATACATTTTGGGCGTGGTACGGGCCTCTGTAGTTAGCTTTGGTTAAAGGGCCCAACCTTTGTTCTAGTAAAAGGGATTCCCTGGGCCCTTTAATTGAAACCCGATTTCTTTGCACAGGGTTTTTTATTTTTTTTTTTTTTCGTAATTGTCGGGTTTGTTGTAGCAAAAAATTTTTGAAAGAAAAACCTTTTGGGGAAAATCCCTTTTCCCCCCCAAATTGGGGTAAAGGGGAATTTAAGCGTAATTGTTTACTGGCCCAAAAGTAGTAGGGATTGTAATATTTAGTTTTTGGTAAAATTTTACTATGCGAGAGGCCCATTTTGAAAGCCCAAACCCCGTGTTTTAAACCCAAACCTACCCGGGGTTTTCCAAATGATTTGGCCAAAGAAACAAAAGGGGTTTGGGGGTTTAAAAACACGAAGTTGTTTTGGAAATGAATGTTTTTTAAAATTTTAAAGTTATCTCTTTAAAAACCCATTAATGTGATTTTTTTCCCGCCTGGGTAATAGAAAAAAACTGCTTGCCAGAAAAAAAAATTTTTGTTTGTTTTTTTTTTTTAATTTTCAGAAAAAATTTTAATGATGTTCAAATTTTAGATTTTTGCCCGATATTTTAAAATGATTTCCCAAAAACCATTATTTCGGGGGAAGCGAGCATTTTTGACCCACTGTGGCCTTTTAAAATTTTTTTTAATTAGAAAGTCGGAAAAATATTTTATGAAAATTCAATAATAACAAATTTAACAAAAATTTTAGCTTTATGCTCAATATTATTTTTGTAGGGGCCCATTTTCCCCTCGATTGTAAACAAAAATTGAATGAAATCCCCATTTTTTTGGGAAAGTAAACATGAACCCCATTTTTCGCTTGTAATTTACGGGTTTTTTTCTTCTTTTAAAAAAGCCAAAGAAAAATCATTGTCAAGGAAAAAGGATTGCAACCCCTATAGATATAGATGGCCACCAGCCCCTTTAATTTTATTTGTAAAAATTTGCCAAGCAAAAATTCTAATACTGCTATCTCCCCTAGTTAAAATTTTAAAAACGGGAAACATATAATAGGGCCCAAAAAATAAAAAAAAGCTCAATTTTTTTTTAAATTTTTAATATTTAAAGGGAGGGGCCCTTAAAATGTAGTTTTGCAAGGAAATTTTTTTTTTCAAACCCCAGCTAAAAAAAAGGCCCAAATCGTGCGGTATTCTTTTTTGGGGTTTTTTTTAAACCGGTTAATTTTCCACCCCCAATCATTACACAAAAATATTAGACCCCAAAAAAAAGGGTTTTTAAAAACAAAATTTTTCTCGTTTTTTTAAATTTCCGAGGAGGCCTAAAAGACATTTCCCCAAAGGTCGTTTTTTGGTTTTTAAGGTTCCCCTATGATAAGGGGGTACCCACCTTTTAAAAAAACCAAAAAATAAATTCTGTTGCAAAATTTTCTCGTTTTGAGCAATTTTGAGTAATTTTACGGATTTAAATGTTATTTAATTTTAGTCTATTGCCCCTTGAGTCCCATTCCGGGAATAGGTTATTTGATACCCATTTGGGGCCCTTTTCCTTCGCTTATTTTTTTTTTTCTTTAACGATGGCCGTCAGCGGCGGAAGATACATACGGTTATGCATTTAAAATTAGTACAAAAGGGACTAAGGTACAAATGAAATTTTTAAAAAGGGAATTGAAAAAAAAGTCAATTTCTTAAAATGTACATAATAATCTAAAAAGGAATTTTTAAAATTTTTCCGGGAATTTTTTTCAGTCCAAATTTTGGAACAATGGATCATAATTGTTTGGAGTTTGCGGGTTTTTGTTTTTTTTTTCGTGTTTGTTCCCCCCAAGGGAATTGTAAAAAAAGGTTTTTGGGTTTTTTCCGGGAAAGATTTTGGATTGCGCAATCTGTTAAAAGGGGAGCCGTTCAAAGTTTTTGACCTTTTGGTCAATGGTTTTAAAAATAGAAATTTT
The DNA here is from genome assembly GCF_902652985.1 of Pecten maximus. NCBI lineage: Eukaryota > Metazoa > Mollusca > Bivalvia > Pectinida > Pectinidae > Pecten > Pecten maximus. The sequence goes on along the minus strand of NW_022979962.1, from coordinate 10,535 downwards.
CCCAAATTTTTGAATCTATATTTTTTTTGGTTAGTAGTTTCCCACATAAAAATCCTTCAATCCCAAAAAAATTAAAACAAAAAATTTGATTAAATAAACTGTAAAACCACGGGGAAAAAAAATGTTTTTTGAAGCCCGTTAATGTCCTTTCTCAAAATCATTTTTGGTATCAGGCCCATAATGTAAAAAAAGTAAAAAAAAGCCAATATTACAAGTAATAAACAAACCCACGGGAAATATTTTTTTGAAGTTATTTTTTAAAATTGATGTATTAAATAATTATCAGAAAACTCAGTGGTATGTTTGTTGCCCATTAACCCTGGGGATAAAAAATACTTTTCCCGGATATTGCTCATTGTTAAAATTTTATAAAATTTTCCCCCTTTTTTGGGTTAAAATCCCCAAAAACCCCAACTAGATTCTCATCATGAAAAATGATAAAACCTCATCAAATACATAACATACATTGTGGAATAAAAAAAGGGCATACACATCAATTCAGGATACCACAGCCCGGTTTTACATTATATGTGTATGCTGTAGAGAGTTTACACTACCCCAAAAATTGCCAGGGGCCGAATTTTACATCGGGGTTGAATGTTTAAAAAAATTAAATTTAGGGGGGAAAAGGGAAAAGGGAGGTTAAAAAGGAAAGGGGATATAGGGAAAGGGGAATAAAAAAACTTAAATTCATGATAATATAATGGTTTAAAAATTGAAGACATTAACATATTAATAAATGGCAAAAAAAAAAAAAAAAATAGTTTTTCCTTTCTCTTACCAATCCGTTTTTTTAATGTGGTATTTCCTTTTTGCAAAAAATTTTTAACCATTAAAATTTGGTTACCCCTTTTCTTTTCAAATTTGAAACAAAAATTAAAATAAAGAAAAAACTCGTAACAAATCAGCTGATGATGTAAAATAATTAAACCAACTTCATTTTTTTCCCTTTCTGCCTTAACAAGTAAAAAATCAAAAATTTTTTTGTAAAGTCCCAAAACTGAAACCCTATCTGGGTTTACGGGGAAAATTAGTTCTTGGAAAGGGGGGATTTCAAAATTTAAAAAGCACTTGTCGGGGTTTCAAAACAGAGCCCACACCATCAACATCCTTTTAAAGCTTTTTAGGGCGGGAAAAAATGAATGTACATTTTTTTTTAAAAACCGTTTTCCCTTTATTATATAACTAATAATGGAAAATTCCCAAAAAAACCTTTTCATTTTAAAATATAAACAAAAATTTATAAAACCCAAAAAGGGAAATACAGTCAGACCTTAAACCCAGAAATGAATTTAAAGCAGGGTTATAAAAACATTTGAAACCCAAAACCCCCTCTACCCTTTTGCCATTTCCTATTTAATGCTGTCCATTAATCCCGGCCCACCTGATCCTCCCCCCGTCCCCCTACGCGGTCTATAACCATTAGGATAGTGGTTTTGGGTTTTATCTAAGTAAAATCCGGGCCATCTCCCGGAAGACTTGTCGGGTAATTCACACTCTTTTTAACCCAATCACCCCACCATCTTGATAAATTCTGCAAATAAAAAGAAAATAAAACGGTTTCTTTTTTCATTATAAAAAAAACACAAGTTTTAACTTTCTTTGTACTTTATCCCTTAACTCAAAACGGGGATGCGAAACCCCAAAAAATGAGTATTTATGATGTTTTAAAAAAAAGAATATGCTTTTGGGTATTTTTTTAAAAAAATTGCCAACTTTTTACACAATTTATGCTTTATCCCCCCCAAAAATTTGGGACCTAATTTTTTTTTTTAAGTATTTTTGTGAAAAAATAACATAATTTAAATTCCCCGGGAAGGGAAAAATTCTAGTCCTTTCCCCTGAAAAAAGACTGGGGTCTTAAAGTAAACAATTTTTTTCAATTTTGGGCTTTAGTATGCTATAGGGTGACTGAAATTTTGGGCCCTTTTTATGAGAAAAGTGCATAGTTCGGGGGGTTTTGAAAACCCCATTAAAAAGCAATAGACGGAAAAAAAATGGAAACCTTGTGTGACCCCATCTAAAAAAAGGGTTAACCCAAACCCCAAATCAAGTTTCCCAAAAAACCATCCCCTGTCCCTTTTTGGGACAACCTATTCTGATTCCCAAAACAATTTAAATTTAATTTAGGGGGGGAAAGCTCAAAAAAAGGGCAAAGTTCTCCCAAATCAACAAAAAAAAGATGGTTTTTCCCTCAAAGCAAAAATTGGATTTTTGGCTATTTTAGGATAGAAATTTTAGTAAAATTGAAACTACCCTAATAAAAATTTTCCCCGATTTTTTATGGTCCAGTTCCCAAAGATGCTTATATTTAAAAAGCACTCTAAACCCTTAGAAAAATGTTAAAATGTAAAAGTACATATAACATACAAATTTATTTTTATTTTTTTGGTTTTATTTTTCCCTTGGTTGCACTGCCTTTTCTTGCCCCCTTTCAATTTTAAAAATTTCCTATAAACAGAATAAAAGGTTGGTTAAACTGGCCCACTGACAAACCCAAAGCCGGGGGGTTTTCCCTTTTCATATTTAGCCAGTCCCCTACATTGATTAGCTGTAAGTAACGTGTTTTGGACTTTCATTCATACAATTGACTTTTGTAGCCTTCTTTTTATAAGGCCCCCTAAATTTGACCTTCAGTTTTTTTTTGCCGTTTTCGGCCTTCTTTTTGCTGTGAGCTACTAAATGTTGATTTACCTTCATATTTGGACATTCCAGGGAGCACCCTTCCTGCCCTTAAAAAATTTTGGTCACAGCCGTCTATGTCTTTCTACCCACCGTAAAACCCAAACCCTAGAAAAACATTTTTTCAAGGAAAAATAAAAAAACTTCTTTTACAAAAGTTGGATTAACCCCCAAACATTGCCCGGGGGAAAAAATTTTTAAAATATTTTCACTTTTTTAAAAGGGTTTGGGAAGAATTTAGGTTACTTAAATTAGTTACCAACCCTTGTAAAAAACATCCGTAACTTAAAATTGGGTCCCAACCTTGTCAACATCCATAATTTAAAATTAGTTAAAAACCTTTGTCAAAATAAAAGGAACTTAAAATTAGTTCCCAACCCCGTAAACCCATATATACCGGCCCTTTAAATCAGTTACCAATCCTTTTAAACTTTACCAGTAACTTAAAAAATTTACCAATCCTTTTTAACATCCCAGTAAAAAAAATTTAGTTCCCAAAACCCCTGTCAACATCCCAGAACAGTGTATGGAATTATATATAAAAATTCCCTTGCCAATTTTGGTCTACAAAAAATTCAAATCCCATAGCCCAAGTAAAATTTTTCGTTAAAACCAAATTTTTTTAAAAACATTTTTGAAAGTAGCATAACGGCCCCAAAAATGTTTGATCACCCCGAAAAACCCACGGTTAGGGGTTAAAAAAAACTCTTTGAAAGCTCTGATTTCATTGATAATTTTTCAGAAAATAATGGAATGTTTTTTTCATGAAATGTAATTATGGGCAGGGCTCCAAAAATTTTTATAGCCAATGGGGCCAACATTTGAAATTTTTTCATAGACCCCACCAAAGGGTTTTTTATAGCCCCGGGCCCCCCCCCCGGACCACCTTTAAAATTTCAAAAAACGGGCCCGTAAATTAAAAATTAGTTTACCAATCTGGTTTAAAAACCATTTAAATTACTGGATGTTATCAAAATAAAAAGAGGTCCAAAACCGATTTTTAAAATTTAAATATTTACCCCCCCATAACCCCCCCTCCTTTGGGAAACCCTTTCCCTTTTTTAAAAAAAAAAGATTTTTTTGTAAAACCCCGGAAAAAGGGGGTTATTTGTTGGTTTGGGGAAATTTTTTGTGACCAAAAAATGGTAACATAAAACCCTTACGCTTTGACTTATTTGTGTGTACATAACACCCGCAAAAATTTTTTTATTTTTTGTTTAATTTTAAGGGGGGGTGCAGTTGAAACTGTCTTTTTAAACCAAAAAGGGGGTAAGTATATGACGTAATTTTGGTGATGAGGGTAAAGCCTTCTGATCTTTTTCAAACATTTCAGACCCTCAATTTTTTTTTTTTCAAGTGTGGCCTGGTCCCGTTCTTTCTGTAGTCGGGAAAAATGGGGGAAAGAAAAAACCCCAAAATGAACTCGGCATTGAAAAAACAAGCATTTTTTGTCTGACATTTGATACATTAATTCCCAAAATGATTTAGGAAACCCCAAAAAAGGGTGAATTTTTCAATCTGGCAGCCCCTATTTAAATTTGGGTTTTCAAACAATGGAAACAGTGGGGAATCCGTTTGATAATACCCTAAATATGCAAGTTATTCCCCAAAATCATAATTTAAAAACAACCCGAGGAAAAACGCATTATTTTGTTCAACGAAAAAAAAAGGTTTTTACGGCTTTTCCCTGGGCTATTAAAAGCAATAATTATTGTTTTAAATTTCATTTCTTTCTTTTTTTTTTTTCCATTTCCCTTTGGCATTTTAGGCTTTTAAAAGGTTTTTCCCAAAGAGATTTTTAACCTAAAGGGGGTTTTTCCGGAAAAGGCCCTGATTTAACAATTTTTGGGGATGGGAAATGAAGGATTTATTCCCAAAAAATTTTTTTCCCTATAAAAAAAGTTTTTTTAAATACGTTAAATTTTAAAACATCCATTCCCTTTTCCCCCCCAAAATTTTAGGAATGAGATTGAAGGTCAAATACCCTCTAGCACGTATAACTGAAAAAAAAGGAAAGAGAAAATGTGGGGTTGAAAAAAGTTTTAAAATTAAGTTATTATTGATTTATATATTAATCACTTTTTTTAGCCCAAAAGAAGCTTGAGGGGTTTTTTCGGGGGGGGAAAAACCAAAAAAAACCCGAGGGAAAACCCCTGTGGTGGGGAAGTGTCAATATAACCCTTTTTACATCAGAGGTGAAAGGCAAGTGTGTTTCCACTTGCACTGGTTTCCCCAAAATACCGACCACCCAAGGTGGGCATTTGCTTTAAGAAAATGAGCATCAGTAGTATAGGGTGGGGGGGTTTAATTTTAAGCATCAGGGAAAAAAAAGGGGGAATTATTGTTCTAAAATTATCCAAACTTAGGAAAAGCCTACTAAGGAGGGGCATACCCGGGGTTTTCTTTCTGTAGCCCCAAAAATTTAAATTCCTGCTCTGTGGGGTTTGGGCCCCGTGCCTCAAAATCCCCAAGTTGAGAGGGTGAAAAATTTTTAAACTCCCTTCTGGGTAAATATGTTGAAAAAGGTTTTGGATTTCTACATAAAAAGAAAAAATTTTAAAATACATTGTTTTACCCGTAAAAAAAAAATGGAATACTACTTTTTATGCCCGTAATTGAAAAACTGACAAAGTTTGGGGAAAACCCGGGTTTATGCAGAGGTCACATTTACTCTAAATTTTGGGGTCACGTTTCACCCTTCTTCCCCCTAATCATCTGTTTGGAATTCAAAAATTTTCCAAAATTTCCAACTCTAGAATACAATTTTAGGAAAAAAAACTTAGTACTTTAAATTTAAAAATTTAAAAAGGTGGGGGAAAAAAAACCAAATTTTTATAAAAGTTAGTAAACACAAAAATTGCCTATTTTTACGCCCAAATTTTAGGTATAGCTTTATTTCAAAAATACCACCTCACTTTTGTCAAATTTAAAAAAAAATTTAAAATTATCCATGTCACCCTTATTGTTATCAAAAAATCTACAAAAGAAAAAATTAAAAAACATTTGCAAATTTTGGGGGAAAAAAAATACCCAAAAAATTTTGTTTTACTTCCAATTAAGTAGCGTATAAAATTTCTAAAGGGGGCAATGTTTTCAGTAAATTTAATATATTTTCGCCCAAATTTAAAAAAGATATTGCAAAATTTACAGTTTTTGTGATTTTTATTTTTTTGATATGTTTAATTATGTTTTATTTGGGTTTTTTAAATAAAGGGCTTTCCCAATGGGTTTTTTTAAAGGGGCCCTTTTTTTTGTTTTTATTTTTTAGAAGAAAAACTATTTATTGTGAAATTTAGTAAATTTTTATTATTGAGTAAATTATAAAGTGATTTATCTCTCTTAGTATGTTTTTGTTTAAATTTTCCCCTGTTTTATCCAAACCCGTGTTTTTGTTTTTTTTTTTTTTTTTTTCATATTAATTTTTACAGTGGGTCACTTAAAACAAATTTAAAAAGTGAACTTCTCTCCCGGGGGCCCAATTTGGGGTTTTTAATAAGTATTTAAAAGTCGAAGGGCGGGGAAAAGAATTTGGAAAAAGAATTTATTAATTTTTAAAAAAAAAACCGGGATTTCCTTTTTATATTAGCAATTAAAAGAGGGAAAATTGTGACAGAGGGCCCGTGGTTTTTCGGGAAATGGGTTGAAAAGGCCTTTGAACGAAAATTTTATACCCTCCCTACAGTTTCTTTTCCAGCAGGAATGAAGGCCCCCCAATTGCCCATAGGTTTTTAGTAGCAAGCCCCCAGGGGATTCCCATTTGGGCAGTATTTTGGTGGTTGGGTTTTAAAGTTTTTTCGGATAAAAAAACACAGGGAAAAAAAGATTTTTCTGATATCTATTTTCAATATTATATTTTAAACCACAAAAAATTTACATGAAAGTCAAAAGTTGCAATGAAAAGTAAAATCCGAAAAGAGCAAGGGCCCCAAAGGAGATATTTAGTTTTAAACATTTACCCCCATCTTTGATAAAAGGTTTTGAAGGTCCCAAATTTTTTATACGGAAATCAAAATAAATTTTGCTAATGAGATTTCCGCCCACAAATAAAAAATATTCGGAGGATATACCCCGGTGAGGAAGGTCAATTCGTTTGGAAAATTTTTTTCATTTCGCCCAAAATAAGATTGTTTTTTTCACAAAAGTTTAAAAACAGTGGGGAAAAATTTTTGATTGTGTATTTATTTATTTGTGCTTCATCCATTTTATGGGCATGGGTTCCATATTTGGGTTTGCATCCTTTGGAGAGTTCTTGAGAAGTAAAACATGGCGGATTTACGGAGATAACCCCTTGGGGCGAAGATATCAGAATATGAGGGAAATTTAAAAATTTTTCCCGATTAGACGGTTAGGCTAATACAGTGAAAAATTGTATTAGGAAAAGTTTAATTATACAACTATTACTTCAAAGGTTTCAAGATATCCACTATTTGTAGATTTTTGAGGTTCACCGTTTGTAACAAATAACCCTTTTAATGGAAGGGAATTTTAGCTTGACGGGCGACCCCTTTTCCGAAATTGTGTCCGTCTTTCCCGAGTACGGGTTTTTCGCACTAGACATTGGAAATGGGCCGTCCCCCGGGCCCGGGGGCCGTTTTTCGCCCGTAGTATCCTTATAAAAGTAGGCCTAGGGCTTATATAAATACCCGTTTGCCGCCCCGCAACCAAAAACCGGGGGTAGGGGTATAAAAAATTGCCCGTTGTTTTCCAGAGGTGTCTACAGTTTCGTCTAGTCGGGCTTTCCTTTTGACCCGGGCACTAGCCCCGAGTTTCCTCCCCTGGAAACTCGGGCAAAAAAAAAATATCTTGCGGCGTTTCTCGGGTTTGTCTGTTTCCCCCTGCCCCGAAACATTCGGGGTTTCCCCTGCACAAAAAAAAGGGGGCATTTATTCAATAATTGTAAGTTTGTATTCCAAAAAATGATAATTAAAGTAGAGGGTAGATAGATGGGGCTACTTCCGGCCAAGGAAAGGGTTTTGTAGGCCCAGTTATTTTTATAGGGGGCACACCCCTCAGGGGGTGAGTAAAGATATTTGCCTTTAAAAAACCGGGCAAAAGGTTTTAACCCTTTTCGAAAGAAAAGATACAAAAAACAAAAATATCAAACAAAGTAAATGAAAGAAAATTTCAATGAATACATCGAAAAAGAACGACGGGAAAATTTTCTTTATATTCAACTAACATTTGAAAGTTTACTTCTGTTTATCCTTATTTCCGTTTACAATGTATTATGGGTGCTTACGGTCTTACTAAAACTAGTCGATAATAAATTGACAGTATAAACATCACCTAATTTTACATTTACTATTAGAACATCAAAAATTATGTATTAACAGTCAGTTTGTTTATAAAATAAGCATATATATGCTTTGAATTATACCCATACATGTATTATAACTTTAAAAAATACCTTCATCGACTAGTTTGTCTATTTCCTTCAAGTTGGTAATGCCCATATTGGAATGGAATTTAAGCTATTACTCACTTCAAACAAGTTTTCCCTATAATTTTCAGTTATCGTTACGAAAATAAAGGAACGGCAACATATACATGGAAGCATATCATTTTACAAAAATAAATATTTATTTTTAAGCACGGATATGTCCAGGTGTCGCTTCTTTATTTTTAATTTGATTTTAAAATAGATACACACACCTGTAATTACCACCAGGTGCGTAGGTGGATAGGAAGGATTTAGACCGGGCGGATATCACCACGGTCCGTGGTTGTCCGTTGTATCACTACGACAAGGCTTGCAAAAACAAAATTATAGGCAAGCCAAGTTGTCATTTATTCGCGGAGTAAATGTTGATCCAGTATTTACCAAATTATATAAGATGTCTTATATGTTTATCAGATACCTTATTTTAAGTTATAAGATATCTTATATATATATAAGATATCTCATAAAAGAATATAATTAATATATCTTATATCTTTTATAAGATATCTTATAATCTTTTCTTCATAAAATATCTGTATATGTCTCTGATAATATATAAAATATCTTATAAAATATATAAATATCTTATTTAATTTTCTTTATATCTTATCTCTTTTATGAGATACCTCATATATTATATAATATATCTTATAAAGTAAAGTATGTAAGATACTCATGTAATATATAAGATATCTTATAAAGCATACAAGATAAATTCCGTGAAAGATGTGTCATTCATTCATTCATTCATTTTCATTCATTCATTCATTTATCAATCTACTGTTACTCGAGTTTAGGTTTAGCTATAGAGGATAGAGATCAATAACGAGAGTGCAGCTCTTAAAGAATTTGCTATGTTGTCCCGATTTCAAGACCGTGGACGTACAACTTTAAAGTTCTATAGAACGTGAAGTATCCAAAGAGTCTTTGACAGTTTACACAGTACAAAACCTTGCCTTGGTAAGGAAACAATGCCTATATCACAGGGATGGCCAGTAAAGTTAGCGTCCATACCTCGATGTACAACAGATAGAAAGGTAGATCTCCTTATGAACTAGCAGGTTTCTATCAATGCATATTCCAATGTAGATAAATAAGATGATGTGTCCCGAGATTCTGGTATAGTGAGATTTAATAAGGATTACAATGGCGGCGACATACGTGTGATTAAGATGTTTTATATGCGAGTAAACGGAGATATTTATGGCATTAGAAGTCTCGTTCAATGTCCGTACACCAGAAATAGGTACTATGGAGGTGTCGATCGAAGGAGACACAGGTAGGTTTTGCAAGATATGCAGTATTTCATACCTTTGTACCATGCTTTAATCAACGCACCATGTACCCAATCATCAAACCTTAGTACACCTGATCATGTTTGTTTGTGTTGGTAAAGCATTTACAATGACAACAAATCCGACAAACGTAAACTTAATATACCATAATGTATTCAAATAACATGAAAATATAATCGGAGAGATGTTAGTATTATTGTAATGTGGTTTGATAGGTCCTAGTTAGATTACGGATGTGTATCGTGGCAACTTGGATGTTTTTTTTTCAACTGTGCGAAATTTTGTCAACATTGTCTTATTCACGGTGGCACCATCCGGTTCACGAAATCGAATGTTCGGGTCAAAGACGCTCTTTCAGCGGAGTGCTACATATAATATATATTACGTGAAAGAGTGGGGACCACGCGCACCTGATAAGATTCGAACTTGGATCACATCTTGTGATAAAAAAGTATGAGTAAAAGTGATCTAGCTGTAGTGCACGGTGTTACACATGCTGGAGCAAGTTGTTGATGACTGGCCTCACAAGTAGAGATAGTTGTAGGTCCGACAGTATGAACTAATGACAGCTTGCGTATTAACGGGTAACACTGGTGTTGCCATGCAGGATGTATATATCATTGGCACAATTAATTGGATATCTGGATCACAGGGATTTGAGAATTACAGTATACATGTATTTTACATTAAAATTCGGTAAAAATGACTCCCCCGGTGTTCATTATGTCCAAATACATGTAGACTGTAATTAATTCTCAAGTCCCTATGATTGAATCTTCAGTGCATATTACTATCACATAAATGCGATGATGTCATTCATATGTATCGGTTAACGACCAAAGGCCTGGAATACAAATCTGAAATAACACGTCTGACGTGAGAAAGGAACGGATAGTCAAGTACTTACTCAATCACCAGTATCACCTAGAACCAGGAAGTGTCAGTTACGGTAAGTGGTCACGTGATTTACAGGGCCACTCGGTTCGGGAAAGATTCAAGGTTCAAAATAATTCCAATAAGTAAGTATTTTGATAAACCATTTGTCCCGAATTAGCACATTGATTACGAATAAAATCTAAAAAAAAAATACAAAAAAAATATTAAATTTTAAAAATAAA
>NW_022979961.1:0-2245 GCF_902652985.1 Pecten maximus | reverse complement strand
CTATATGCATAACTAAGCACCAAGGGGAACCTACATAACAAATATGAAAAAGATCCCTTTAGTACTTTCACAGAAATAGTGATAACAAACTTCAATTGTCAAAATCCAAGATGGCTGCCTGTCGGCCATGTTGTTTTCAGATCGGTCTCAAAATGCTATATGCATAACTAAGCACCAAGGGGAACCTACATAACAAATATGAAAAAGATCCCATTTAGTACTTTCACAGAAATAGCGATAACAAACTTCAATTGTCAAAATCCAAGATGGCTGCCTGTCGGCCATGTTGTTTTCCGATCTGTCCCAAAATGCAATATGCATAACTAGGCACCAAGGGAAACCTACATATAAAATTTGAGAAAGATCTCTTCAGTACTTTCTCAGAAATAGCGATAACAAACTTCAATGGTCAAAATCCAAGATGGCTGCCCGTCGGCCATGTTGTTTTCCGATCGGTCCCAAAATGCAATATGCATAACTAGGCACCAAGGGAAACCCACATATCAAATTTGAGAAAGATCCCTTCAGTACTTTCTTAGAAATAGAGATAACAAACTTCAATTGTCAAAATCCAAGATGGCTGCCTGTCGGCCATGTTGTTTTCCCGATCGGTCCCAAAATGCAATATACACAACTAGGCACCAAGGGGAACCTACATATGAAATTTGAGAAAGATCCCTTCAGTACTTTCTGAGGATTAGCGATAACAAGAATTGTTTACGGACGGACGGACGGACGGAGGGAGGGACGGACGGACGGACGGACGGACGACGGACCACGGACGCAGGGCGATTTGAATAGCCCACCATCTGATGATGGTGGGCTAAAAATATAAATCTTCTTATTTTGAATTAATTCCTTATAATGCCAATGACAATGAAATTAAAAGAATAACCCCATTTGCACAAAAGTTTTAAAAGATTTTTTTTTCATTTTTATTAATTTGTATTTTTTTTTTTTTTTCTTCATTTATTACCGTTTTTAGAGAAAATAAAGTTTTGGTATAGCAAATGATATTACAATAAGTATTGTAATTTAACATTTAAAAATAATTAAATAGTTTGAAAATTATCATTTAACTATTATATTTGAGCATTTACAATTATAAAACCTTATAACAATTAAGGATAAAACATAATATCTCGGACTGGTTTGTTTGTTACAAAGTTTCAATTACACATTTGTAACATATAATAATGACAATGATAAATAATAAATATATAAAAGACTTTAATTTTAGGTCAATAATTGACTCCAATAACAAGTGGTCAACAGTATATATATATATATGTTCAATGTACATGCATCATGTACAACTGTAGTTGTAGTCAGACCAGACCATACAGATTTAAAAGCAAATTTAATATTTCATATTAGAATCTGTATATAAATCGGGGATATTAGAATAATGTTTGCTGTTCACAGGTATATGTAGTAAAACATATATTAATGTCATATCACATGATGACGAGGTAACCAACACTCAAGGCTTTTACTTGATTATCATGTCTGTTGCATACATAATTTATATAGAAATTTTTTTTTTTAATCAAATATTATCAAAAGTTTAGTTATTCAGTAGTTATACAAACTTCATGTACACATTTAATTAATAACTAAATCTTGTACATAATCATGAAGTGTTTTATAACTCACTATAATTTATGTACTAATCGAATGACCAAACTTCTGATATTAAAATACATGAAGTAATTATAGATTATATATATTTACAATAATACAAATCATCTCAACACCCAACGTTTGAAAAAAATGTAAATGTTATCAAGGCCACAATAGTCGAGTGTTGGTAAAGTGTGGCACAGCTTGGTCAATCTATCAACCTCTAAAACATATCTCATTGTGTATTGTGCTAAAGGAGCATTGTTTAAATCCATGAAACCTTTACAAAAAAATATTATAATTGGGTTACCATGATTACAATGAGTAATATAGATACTTATAGATCATACTTTAAGATACTTTATGTGTAATCAAGACATGTTTGTTTTTTACTGAAGGAAAACCAAACACCAGGAAAACATTAATCTGCAACCATTCTGTACAGAAACACGGAGTCAGAGTAAGGATACATTCTCTAATCAGAATTTAACTTAGAGTGTAGATGTGAATCTTTCCAATTTAATTACCAGTCTCATTTGTTGCACTTATTGATAACGTGACAATGAATGTTCAGTAATTGATAACGCACATTGTTCAGTAATGTAAGTGACAATGTATGTCA
>NW_022979960.1:0-28674 GCF_902652985.1 Pecten maximus | reverse complement strand
AGGCTAATTTATTCGCAGTCAGGCTTTATTAAGACTAATTACTATGAAGAATGGAAAGATGTAAATATATACATTTTGTTATCGAGTGGGTCTACAGTTTAAACGCATAAACATTGGCTTATATGGATTGTGATTTTGTGTCAAGTCCCTGTGCTATCATGCATAAACACAGCGTTTGGGAACAACAAAACCTGTATATGTATATAATTTGATTATAATCAAGAGTTGTTGAGTTTATATCTTGAGATACCCCCCAAACCTCGAAGTCCGTGTCGGTGTCAGGCTAAACACGACATGTCTATATAGAAATAAAAACTAGAACGATTAGTTACTGGTCAAGAATGTCGCGTGGTCGGCGACACAGTGGTAATACACTTGCCTTTCACCTAGACGGTCGGGGTTCGATTCCCCGATCGGACGTGAAGGTATGGAGTTACCTGCCAGACCACGTGGAATTTCCCAGGTACTCCAGTAAATTAGCCATACCTATATATGTGAAACTGTTTAATATAATCCTAAATAAGGGAATAGTTCCGGGATCCTTCAACAATGCGGAAATGACTCGGTGATACATACACGGTTACTGAAACAGACAGCTTCTATCTTTTTATATAACGATGAAAAATGATGTCATTCGTCATTTCACATTTCTTAAATTGAGTTTGATTTTATTAGAGTTTCAGGAATGTATTACGTCAAAAATTTAACGTACCCAGCTGGATAGGTATTTTAATTTACCAGTGATAAATTGCACAGAAAAAAAACAAACACACACAAATGTTTCTCCACATCGACAGAGGCAGTGCAATTTAACTGATAAAATCATGTATAACATTCAAACCTAAAAATTCAGTGATCGATATTTCATATCATTTCTTTGCATACTTTAAAATTTATTTAAACAAGATTTTTAATACCAATAAAAGTTTAAAATTACAGGCCGTACAGTATCAATTGATTGTATGACATATAACTACATTTTTTCAAAATCCAAACATCTGGGGATAATACCCCTCTCCTAATTGCCATTTGTTCCTGTATGCGTCACTACGTGACGCCAAGTTCACCTTGCACAATCTGCACGTGCAGAAAATACTCGGTCTTTTCACAGACGCAAGGCTTCAGTCTTTCAAATCTACATACATGTATATTCATTCTATGAATGGTTTCCTATCATTCATATCATCATATTTCAGAAAATGAATATTATAAACAAGCAATTAAGACGCATTTTGTACGCACTTTATGATAGCTATTGTATTCACAGTTGTAACAGTGCGCGACACAGGGGACCGATATCACGTGCTTGCGTATAAATTCATTACAACGTGACCATATTGACCAGTGAAAACGTTGCTTACAAACTGTCCCTATGTAACCAGTGTTTTCACTGGATGCCTGTCAATCGGTTAGTAAAGATTGAAATTTGTTCAGCGTTTTGAAGTTTAGCGTCACTTTTGCACGAGACTTGCTGCTCAGAAGACGTGGTCCGATCCAGTGCTGGGTGTGAGTATTTTGTTGAGTAGAAGCCATTGTAGATTTTGAATATCTTTCAGGAACATATTTTTCATTTTCAGGGTCAAACATTTTTTCATTTTAGTGTAAATGGTCATGTATACTACTATTACTTGGGGCTGGGCTGGGGGGGGGGGGGGGGGGGGGGGGGGGTCAGTTTTAGTAAAAACTTTAATGTTTTATTACTGGTGGGGGTAGGGGGTGTCCTGTATACCAAGAACTTTAATGTTTTATTATTGGTGGGGGTGTTATGTATACTAGGAACTTTAATGTTTTATTACTGGCAGGGTGGGGCGGATGGGGGGGGGGGGGGGGGAGGCCTGTATTGTAAGATAGTAAAAACTTTAATGTTTTATTACTCTTGGGTTGGGGAAGGTCATGTATACTACTAACAACTCTTTAATGTTTTATTACTTGGGGCGGGGGGTCCTTTTTAGTAAAAACTTAATTTTCAATGTTTTAGTACTGGTGGGGGTAGGGGGTGTCCTGTATACAAAGAACTTTAATGTTTTGTTATTGGCAGGGTGGGGTGAGGTTGGGGTTGGTCCTGTATATGAAGATAGTAAAAACTTTAATGTTTTATTACTTGGGGCAGGGAGAGGGGTCCTCTTTAGTAAAAACTTCAATGTTTTATTAATGGTGGGGGTTGGGGTCCTGTATACAAAGAACTTTACTGTTTTATTACTGGCGAGAGGGGGGGGGGGGGGGGGGTCTTGTATATTATTAGTGGGGGGGTGTTATGTATGATAAGAACTTTACTGTTTTATTACTGATGGGGGGGGGGGGGGGTCATGTATACTAAGAACTTTAATGTTTTATCACTCTTGAGGTGAGGGAGGTCATGTTTACTACTAACAACTTTAATGTTTTATTACTGGTGGGGGTTGGGGTCCCTGTATACAAAGAACTTTAATGTTTTATTATTGGCTGGGGTGGGGTGGGGGTGGCTGGTTGGGTCCTGTATACAAAGAACTTTAATGTTTTATTACTGGTCGGGGTAGGGGGTGTCCTGTATACAAAGAACTTTAATGTTTGGGTCCTGTATACAAAGAACTTTAATGTTTTATTATTGGTGGAGGTGTTATGTATACTAGGAATTTTAATGTTTTAGTACTGGCGGGGTGGGGATGGGGTGGGGTGGGGTGGGGTGGGTCCTGTATAGTAGGATAGCAAAAACTTTAATGTTTTATTACTCTTGGGGTGGGAAAGGCCATGTTTACTATTAACAACTTTAATGTTATATTACTGGTGGGGGTAGGGGTCCTGTATACAAAGAACTTTAATGTTATATTACTGATGGGGGTAGGGGGTGTCCTGTATACAAAGAACTTTAATGTTTTATTATTGGTGGGGGTGTTATGTATACTAGGAACTTTAATGTTTTATTACTGGCAGGGTGGGGGGGGGGGAGGGGGGGAGGAGTATTGTAAGATAGTAAAAACTTTAATGTTTTATTACTCTTGGGTTGGGGAAGGTCATGTATACTACTAACAACTCTTTAATGTTTTATTACTTGGGGCGGGGGGTTCTTTTTAGTAAAAACTTAAATTTCAATGTTTTAGTACTGGTGGGGGTAGGGGGTGTCCTGTATACAAAGAACTTTAATGTTTTGTTATTGGCAGGGTGGGGTGAGGTTGGGGTTGGTCCTGTATATGAAGATAGTAAAAACTTTAATGTTTTATTACTTGGGGCAGGGAGAGGGGTCCTCTTTAGTAAAAACTTCAATGTTTTATTAATGGTGGGGGTTGGGGTCCTGTATACAAAGAACTTTACTGTTTTATTACTGGCGAGAGGTGGGGGGGGGGGGGGGGGGGGTGTTATGTATGATAAGAACTTTACTGTTTTATTACTGATGGGGGGGGGGGGGGGGGGTCATGTATACTAAGAACTTTAATGTTTTATCACTCTTGAGGTGAGGGAGGTCATGTTTACTACTAACAACTTTAATGTTTTATTACTGGTGGGGGTTTGGGTCCCTGTATACAAAGAACTTTAATGTTTTATTATTGGCTGGGGTGGGGTGGGGGTGGCTGGTTGGGTCCTGTATACAAAGAACTTTAATGTTTTATTACTGGTCGGGGTAGGGGGTGTCCTGTATACAAAGAACTAATGTTTTATTACTGGTGGGGTTTGGGGTCCTGTATACAAAGAACTTTAATGTTTTATTATTGGTGGGGGGGGTGGGTGGGTGGGTGGGGGGTATGTATACTAGGAACTTTAATGTTTTATTACTGGTCGGGGTAGGGGGTGTCCTGTATACAAAGAACTAATGTTTTATTACTGGTGGGGTTTGGGGTCCTGTATACAAAGAACTTTAATGTTTTATTATTGGTGGGGGGGGGGGGGGGGGGGGGGGGGGTATGTATACTAGGAACTGTAATGTTTTATTACTCTTGGGTTGGGGAAGGTCATGTATACTACTAACAACTCTTTAATGTTTTATTACTTGGGGCGGGGGGTCCTTTTTAGTAAAAACTTAATTTTCAATGTTTTAGTACTGGTGGGGGTAGGGGGTGTCCTGTATACAAAGAACTTTAATGTTTTGTTATTGGCAGGGTGGGGTGAGGTTGGGGTTGGTCCTGTATATGAAGATAGTAAAAACTTTAATGTTTTATTACTTGGGGCAGGGAGAGGGGTCCTCTTTAGTAAAAACTTCAATGTTTTATTAATGGTGGGGGTTGGGGTCCTGTATACAAAGAACTTTACTGTTTTATTACTGGCGAGAGGTGGGGGGGGGGGGTCTTGTATATTATTAGTGGGGGGGTTTTATGTATGATAAGAACTTTACTGTTTTATTACTGATGGGGGGGGGGGGGACATGTATACTAAGAACTTTAATGTTTTATCACTCTTGAGGTGAGGGAGGTCATGTTTACTACTAACAACTTTAATGTTTTATTACTGGTGGGGGTTGGGGTCCCTGTATACAAAGAACTTTAATGTTTTATTATTGGCTGGGGTGGGGTGGGGGTGGCTGGTTGGGTCCTGTATACAAAGAACTTTAATGTTTTATTACTGGTTGGGGTAGGGGGTGTCCTGTATACAAAGAACTAATGTTTTATTACTGGTGGGGTTTGGGGTCCTGTATACAAAGAACTTTAATGTTTTATTATTGGCTGGGGTGGGGTGGGGGGGGGGGGGGGGGGTGGTGGGGTCCTGTATACAAAGAACTTTAATGTTTTATTATTGGTGGAGGTGTTATGTATACTAGGAATTTTAATGTTTTAGTACTGGTGGGGGTAGGGGGGTGTCCTGTATACAAAGAACTTTAATGTTTTGTTATTGGCAGGGTGGGGTGAGGTTGGGGTTGGTCCTGTATATGAAGATAGTAAAAACTTTAATGTTTTATTACTTGGGGCAGGGAGAGGGGTCCTCTTTAGTAAAAACTTCAATGTTTTATTAATGGTGGGGGTTGGGGTCCTGTATACAAAGAACTTTACTGTTTTATTACTGGCGAGAGGTGGGGGGGGGGGGGGGGGGGGTCTTGTATATTATTAGTGGGGGGGGTTTATGTATGATAAGAACTTTACTGTTTTATTACTGATGGGGGGGGGGGGGGGGGGTCATGTATACTAAGAACTTTAATGTTTTATCACTCTTGAGGTGAGGGAGGTCATGTTTACTACTAACAACTTTAATGTTTTATTACTGGTGGGGGTTGGGGTCCCTGTATACAAAGAACTTTAATGTTTTATTATTGGCTGGGGTGGGGTGGGGGTGGCTGGTTGGGTCCTGTATACAAAGAACTTTAATGTTTTATTACTGGTTGGGGTAGGGGGTGTCCTGTATACAAAGAACTAATGTTTTATTACTCTTGGGGTGAGGGAGGTCATGTTTACTACTAACAACTTTAATGTTTTATTACTGGTGGGGGTAGGGGGTGTCCTGTATACAAAGAACTTAAATGTTTTATTATTGGTGGGGGGTGTTATGTATACTAACAACTTTAATGTTTTATTACTGCGGGGGGGGGGGGGGGGGGGGGGGTCCTGTATACTAAGAACTTTAATGTTTTTACTGGTGTGTGTGTGTGGGGGGGAGGGGGCTGTATTAAAAGAACTTTAATGTTTTATTACTGGTTGGGGTAGGGGGTGTCCTGTATACAAAGAACTAATGTTTTATTACTGGTGGGGTTTGGGGTCCTGTATACAAAGAACTTTAATGTTTTATTATTGGTGGGGGGGGGGGATGTATACTAGGAACTGTAATGTTGTATTACTGGCGGGGTGGGGGGGGGGGGGGGGGGGGGGTGGGGGGGTGGGGGTCCTGTATAGTAAGATAGTAAAACTTTAATGTTTTATTACTCTTGGGGTGGGGATAGCCATGTATACTACTAACAACTTTAATTTTTTATTACTTGGGGCGGGGGATGGGGGGGGGGGGGTCCTCTTTAGTAAAAACTTCAATGTTTTATTACTGGTGGGGGTTGGTGTCCTGTATACAAAGAACTTTAATGTTTTATTATTGGCTGGGGTGGGGGTGTGGTTGGGTCCTGTATACAAAGAACTTTAATGTTTTATTATTGGTGGGGGTGTTATGTATACTAGGAACTTTAATGTTTTATTACTGGCAGGGTGGGGTGGATGAGGGGTCCTGTTTTGTAACGGGATGAGCATATTGTCCAATCTGGTGCAGAGATAGAAACACAACACACTGTATTTACATTATTTACAACATTTAATTACAATATACACTATGAACAACTGCACATCCACACTCACTTTCACACATTTAATAAGAACATATATCACAAATAAATGGTTCACTCAAGGAATGGGCAGATTTCCATCACTGTCTATGAGGTCACCTAAATAGTCTACACTGGTGGGCAGATTTCCACCATGGAGTGTCAACAAGAACCCAGTTCTCTTCTTGGGGCGGGGAGTCCTTTTTAGTAAAAACTTTGATTTCAATGTTTTAGTACTGGTGGGGGTAGGGGGTGTCCTGTATACAAAGAACTTAAATGTTTTGTTATTGGCAGGGTGGGTGAGGTTGGGGTTGGGGTTGGTCCTGTATAGGAAGATAGTAAAAACTTTAATGTTTTATT
Organism: Pecten maximus; assembly: GCF_902652985.1. NCBI lineage: Eukaryota > Metazoa > Mollusca > Bivalvia > Pectinida > Pectinidae > Pecten > Pecten maximus. The sequence continues at coordinate 22,112 of NW_022979960.1, read as the reverse complement.
ACTTGGGGGGGTCCTCTTTAGTAAAAACTTCAATGTTTTATTAATGGTGGGGGTTGGGGTCCTGTATACAAAGAACTTTACTGTTTTATTACTGGCAATTTTGATGTTAAATTACTGGTTGGGGTTGGGGTTTCATTCATACTAAGAACTTAAATATTTTCTATTGTTGGGGGGTGTAATGTATGATAAGAACTTAACTGTTTTATTACTGGGGGGAGGGGGGTCCTGTTTACTAAGAACTTTAATTTGTTATTACTTGGGGGGATGGGGTGGTCCTCTTTAGTAAGAACTTCAATGTTTTATTAATGGATGGGGGTTGGGGTCCTGTATACAAATAACTTTAATGTTTTATTATTGGTGGGGGTGTTATGTATACTAGGAACTTAAATGTTTTATTACTGGCAGGGTGGGGTGGGGGGGGTCCTGTATAGTAAGATAGTAAAAACTTTAATGTTTTATTACTCTTGGGTTGGGGAAGGTCATGTATACTACTAACAACTCTTTAATGTTTTATTACTTGGGGCGGGGGGTCCTCTTTAGTAAAAACTTCATTTTCAATGTTTTAGTACTGGTGGGGGTAGGGGGTGTCCTGTATACAAAGAACTTTAATGTTTTATTATTGGCTGGGGTGGGGGTGGGGGTGGGGGGGTCCTGTATACAAAGAACTTTATTGGTGGGGGTGTTAGGGGGTGTTATGTATACTAGGAACTTTAATGTTTTATTACTAGTTAGGGGGGGGGGGGCTGTATACAAAGAACTACTAATGTTTTATTATACCCCACGAAACACGTTTGCGGGGAATATTAAATTGGGCTCCGTCCGTCTGTCCGAGATTCTTTTCCGGGCTATAACTCCATAACCGTTCAACGCAGCTCCTTGAAACTTTCTGTATATATCAGACTAGTGCCCTAATTGTGCCTTTTGCTATTGTAGACCTTCCATTTTCGGCATTTTTTCTGTCCCCATGGAAACTTGGTCAAAAATACCAAATTACTGTTTCCTTTGTTTCCAGGTTATAACTCAAAAACCGTTCGATGCAGCTCCTTGAAAATTTCTGTATATATCAGACTAGTGCCCTAGTTGTGCCTTTTCCTATTGCAGACTTTCCATTTTCCGTGGTTTTTTTCTGTGGAAACTTAGTCAAAAATACCAAATAAGTGTTTCCTTCTGTTTCTGGGCTATAACTCCAAAACTGTTCAACGCAGCTACTTGAAACTTTCTGAATATATCAGACTAGTTATGCCTTTTGCTATAGCAGACCTTCCATTTTCAGTATTTTTTCTGCCACCATGGAGACTTAATCAAAAATACCAAATTACTGTTTTCTTAATAATTGTTACTTTGAACTTGAAATATACATGTATTTGGGTTTTCATACCAACTGCGGGGCACGGGGGATAATTCCAAGCTTTGTGGCTCCTTGTTACTGGTTGGAGGGAGGGGGGGTTCCTTTATACTAAGAACTTAAATGTTTTATTATTGGTGGGGGTGTTATGTATCCCAAGGTCCTTTATAGTAATATAGTAAAACTTTAATGTTTTATTACTCTTGGGTAGGGGAAGGTCATGTATACTAACAACTTTAATGTTTTATTACTCTTTGGGTGGGGAAGGTCATGTATACAAACAACTTCAATGTTTTATTACTTGGGGCGGGGGTCCTCTTTAGTAAGAACTTTAATGTTTTATTACTGGTGGGAGGGGGGGGGTTCATGTATTGTAGAAACTTAATTGTTTTATTACTAGTGGAAGGGGGTCCTGTATAGTAAGCACTTTAATGTTTTATTACTGTTGGGAGGGGGGAGTGTCCTGGATAGTAGGAACTTTAATGTATTATTACTGGTGGGAGGTGGGATCCTTTATATTAAAAACCGGGGGTTGGGGTTGGCTTTATACTAGGAACTTTGTTTCATTACTGGTGGGGGTAGGGGATGTCCTGTATACTAAGTACTTTAATGTTTCATTTTAGGTGGGAGGGGGTCCTGTATACTAACAACTTTAATATTTTATTACTGCTGGGGGGCGTGGGGTGTCCTGTATACTAAGAACTTTAATGTTTTTACTGGTGTGTGTGTGTGGGTTGAATATCACAATTACAATTTTGATGTTAAATTACTGGTTGGGGTTTCATTCATACTAAGAACTTTAATATTTTTTATTGTTGGGGGGTGTAATGTATGATAAGAACTTTACTGTTTTATTACTGGGGGGAGGGGGGTCCTGTTTACTAAGAACTTTAATTTGTTATTACTTGGGGGGGTGGGGGTGGTCCTCTTTAGTAAGAACTTCAATGTTTTATAATGGTGGGGGTTGGGGTCCTGTATACAAAGAACTTTAATGTTTTATTATTGGTGGGGGTGTTATGTATACTAGGAACTTAAATGTTTTATTACTGGCAGGGTGGGGTGGGGGGGGTCCTGTATAGTAAGATAGTAAAAACTTTAATGTTTTATTACTCTTGGGTTGGGGAAGGTCATGTATACTACTAACAACTCTTTAATGTTTTATTACTTGGGGCGGGGGGTCCTCTTTAGTAAAAACTTCATTTTCAATGTTTTAGTACTGGTGGGGGTAGGGGGTGTCCTGTATACAAAGAACTTTAATGTTTTATTATTGGCTGGGGTGGGGGTGGGGGTGGGGGGGTCCTGTATACAAAGAACTTTATTGGTGGGGGTGTTAGGGGGTGTTATGTATACTAGGAACTTTAATGTTTTATTACTAGTTAGGGGGGGGGGGGCTGTATACAAAGAACTACTAATGTTTTATTATACCCCACGAAACACGTTTGCGGGGAATATTAAATTGGGCTCCGTCCGTCTGTCCGAGATTCTTTTCCGGGCTATAACTCCATAACCGTTCAACGCAGCTCCTTGAAACTTTCTGTATATATCAGACTAGTGCCCTAATTGTGCCTTTTGCTATTGTAGACCTTCCATTTTCGGCATTTTTTCTGTCACCATGGAAACTTGGTCAAAAATACCAAATTACTGTTTCCTTTGTTTCCAGGTTATAACTCAAAAACCGTTCGATGCAGCTCCTTGAAAATTTCTGTATATATCAGACTAGTGCCCTAGTTGTGCCTTTTCCTATTGCAGACTTTCCATTTTCCGTGGTTTTTTTTCTGTGGAAACTTAGTCAAAAATACCAAATAAGTGTTTCCTTCTGTTTCTGGGCTATAACTCCAAAACTGTTCAACGCAGCTACTTGAAACTTTCTGAATATATCAGACTAGTTATGCCTTTTGCTATAGCGGACCTTCCATTTTCAGTATTTTTTCTGCCACCATGGAGACTTAATCAAAAATACCAAATTACTGTTTTCTTAATAATTGTTACTTTGAGCTTGAAATATACATGTATTTGGGTTTTCATACCAACTGCGGGGCACGGGGGATAATTCCAAGCTTTGTGGCTCCTTGTTACTGGTTGGAGGGAGGGGGGGGTTCCTTTATACTAAGAACTTAAATGTTTTATTATTGGTGGGGGTGTTATGTATCCCAAGGTCCTTTATAGTAATATAGTAAAACTTTAATGTTTTATTACTCTTGGGTAGGGGAAGGTCATGTATACTAACAACTTTAATGTTTTATTACTCTTTGGGCGGGGAAGGTCATGTATACAAACAACTTTAATGTTTTATTACTTGGGGCGGGGGTCCTCTTTAGTAAGAACTTTAATGTTTTATTACTGGTGGGAAGGGGGGGTTTCATGTATTGTAGAAACTTAATTGTTTTATTACTAGTGGAAGGGGGTCCTGTATAGTAAGCACTTAATGTTTTATTACTGTTGGGAGGGGGGAGTGTCCTGGATAGTAGGAACTTTAATGTATTATTACTGGTGGGAGGTGGGATCCTTTATATTAAAAACCGGGGGTTGGGGTTGGCTTTATACTAGGAACTTTGTTTCATTACTGGTGGGGGTAGGGGATGTCCTGTATACTAAGTACTTTAATGTTTCATTTTAGGTGGGAGGGGGTCCTGTATACAAAGAACTTTAATGTTTTATTATCGGTTGGGGTGTTATGTATACTAGGAACTTTAATGTTTTATTATTGGTAGGGGGTGTGATGTATACTAAGGTCCTTTATAGTAATATAGTAAAACTTTAATGTTTTATTCCTGGTGGGAGGAGGGGGTGGGGGTGTCATGTATAGTAGAAACTTAATTGTTTTATTACTGGTGGAAGGGGGGTCCTGTATAATAAGAACTTTAATGTTTTATTACTGTTGGGAGGGGGAGGGTCCTGAATAGTAAGACTTTGATGAATTATTTCTGGTGGGAGGTGGGATCCTTTATATTAAAAACTGGGGGTGGGGGTTGCTTTATACTAGGAACTTTAATGTTTAATTACTGGTGGGGGTTGTGGAGTCGTGTAAACTAAGAACTTTGTTTTATTACTTGTGGGAGGGAGGGTTCATGAATAGTAGGAACTTTTATATTTTTTTACTAGTGGGAGGGGGTCCTTTCAACTAAGAACTTTAATGTTTTATTACTGCGGGGGTGGGGGGGGGGGGGGGGTCCTCTTTAGTAAAAACTTCAATTTCAATGTTTTAGTACTGGTGGGGGTAGGGGGGTGTCCTGTATACTAAGTACTTTAATGTTTCATTACAGGTGGGAGGGGGGGCTGTTTACTATGAACTTTAATGTTTTTACTGGTGTGTGTGGGGGGGAAGGGGGTCCTGTACCTCTATGTGACCATTTTAAATATATATCTTAAAATTAGGGGGAGGGGGCTGTATTTAAATTGAATATTTAATTTCAGTATATCCATATATGGAGCTGGATAGTTTCATTTCTGTTTTGATATGTATTGTGTATATATGTTTAAACTGACTATTTCAAATACATAAAATCAGATTGATGCTCTTTGGCTTGCACCCTTATACTAAGAACTCAATGTTTTATTATTGTACAATGTGTATTCTGTATATATGTTTTAATTTGACCGTTTTAATTTTTTTCTCTATTCTTAGAATAGCAAATTGCAGATCATGGAAACAGAGGACCTGAAAAACCGATGTGACAATATGAGCGATTGATGGCCTTGTGATTTACTACCTTCAAAATTAAGGTAATGTTTGTTTCTGTTTTTTCGAAGAGTAACATAAAATCTGAAATAAAATAAAATAAAATAAAACATCAAATAATTATCAAACATTTAAATTTGCTGGACAATAATTACAGATAACAACAATTAAATAAAAACAAAAGTAATAAAATTAAAACAATAAAATCAACCTAAAATTAAACTAAAATAAACTGTTGAAGTAAAACAAAAACAATAAATAAATGAACAAATAAAACAAAAAATAAAAACAAAAAATAAATAGGCAAATCAATCAATAATTAACATAACTAGGTCGATGAATTGTATAAAAGATCAACTTTCGATTTAATTTTTTTTCATGATTTATCATGAAAAAAAATTAAATCGAAAGTTAAAAAATCTTAATAAAAATCAATGAAAATAAAACAATAAAAACCCAATAAATCCAGGTAAAATAAAAGGATTAATAAAACGATACTTTCAATAATAACAGATGCTAACTCGTCTTACATATATAAATCAATTGCAGATCAAGGACCTATTGATGACTGCAGCGACAATATGGCCAAGCCAATAATTTGGTAAAACGATACTTCCTTTCAATAATTTCAAATTCTAATGCTTCTTAGATCAATACATTGTAGATCCCAGAAGGACCAGCGGCCCATTGCACCACGACGGAGATATGACCGACGGATATCCGGTCAGGTATTTCCGGCAAGTCTAGGTATTGGTTTTTTTTCTATCTTTTTGCTGTTGTAGGATTGAAGGGCAGATTAGTTGTCGGATTCAAGTTCTTACAAGGCTACATTCAAACCTTTACGGGATGTAATGAATGCACCAAGTTTTGAATGATGTTTCTGTAAATTTGCTTCCCTTTCCCTACAAACAGTCACTGTTGATACAAGTGATAGTGTCTTGTATTCATCAGTATCCGCGGCCTGGTGATTCATAATCTGTCCAATACGTATCTGTCGATTTTATCGCGGCGTGTACGAAGTATCGCCGATTTTACCAAAACACAGTTTTTGCTAAAACGATACTCTTTTCAAATATTTCCAATGACTAACACCTCTTAGATCAATACTTTACAGGTTCCGGGACCAGCGGGACTAGCCGGGCCGACGAAATTCCTTGGTCGGCAGGTATTTCCTTTTCCAGACTGAGGTAATGTATTTTTTCTATCTTTACGACTGTTGTAGGATTGAAGGAAAGGTTATAATGGTCAGATTATAACTTCTTACAAGGCTACATTCACACACCCCAACAGGTGTCAATGTATGAGCCAAGTTTGAATGTTATTTCTGTTCATTTCCTTTCTTTCCCCTGCTTTAACAGTCACTGTTGATACAAGTGATAGTGTCTTGTATTCATCAGTTTCCGCGGCCTGATGATTCATAATCTGTCCAATACGTATCTGTCGATTTTATCGCGGCGCGTACCAACTGTCGCCTATTTCGGGGTAAAACGGCACTCTTTTCAGATATTTCCAATGACTAACACCTCTTAGATAAATACGTTTCAGGTTCCGGCAGCGGGCGGACCCAGCCAGGCCGGCGGAATTCCTTGGTCGGCCAGGTATTTCCTTTTCCAGACTCAGGTAATGTAATTTTTTCTATCCTTACGACTGTTGTAGGATTGAAGGAAAGGTTATAATGGTCAGATTATAACTTCTTACAAGGCTACATTCACACACCCCAACAGGTGTCAATGTATGAGCCAAGTTTGAATGTTATTTCTGTTCATTTCCTTTCTTTCCCCTGCTTTAACAGTCACTGTTGATACAAGTGATAGTGTCTTGTATTCATCAGTTTCCGCGGCCTGATGATTCATAATCTGTCCAATACGTATCTGTCGATTTTATCGCGGCGCGTACCAACTGTCGCCTATTTCGGGGTAAAACGGCACTCTTTTCAGATATTTCCAATGACTAACACCTCTTAGATAAATACGTTTCAGGTTCCGGCAGCGGGCGGACCCAGCCAGGCCGGCGGAATTCCTTGGTCGGCCAGGTATTTCCTTTTCCAGACTCAGGTAATGTAATTTTTTCTATCCTTACGACTGTTGTAGGATTGAAGGAAAGGTTATAATGGTCAGATTATAACTTCTTACAAGGCTACATTCACACACCCCAACAGGTGTCAATGTATGAGCCAAGTTTGAATGTTATTTCTGTTCATTTCCTTTCTTTCCCCTGCTTTAACAGTCACTGTTGATACAAGTGATAGTGTCTTGTATTCATCAGTTTCCGCGGCCTGATGATTCATAATCTGTCCAATACGTATCTGTCGATTTTATCGCGGCGCGTACCAACTGTCGCCTATTTCGGGGTAAAACGGCACTCTTTTCAGATATTTCCAATGACTAACACCTCTTAGATAAATACGTTTCAGGTTCCGGCAGTGGGCGGACCCAGCCAGGCCGACAGAATTCCTTAGTCGGCCAGGTATTTCCTTTTCCAGACTCAGGTAATGTAATTTTTTCTATCCTTACGACTGTTGTAGGATTGAAAGAAAGGTTATAATGGTCAGATTATAACTTCTTACAAGGCTACATTCACACACCACCCCCCAGGTGTCACTGTATGAGCCAAGTTTGAATGTTATTTCTGTTCATTTCCTTTCTTTCCCCTGCTTTAACAGTCACTGTTGATACAAGTGATAGTGTCTTGTATTCATCAGTATCCGCGGCCTGGTGATTCATAATCTGTCCAATACGTATCTGTCGATTTTATCGCGGCGTGTACGAAGTATCGCCGATTTTACCAAAACACAGTTTTTGCTAAAACGATACTTTTTTTCAAATATTTCCAATGACTAACACCTCTTAGATCAATACTTTACAGGTTCCGGGACCAGCGGGACTAGCCGGGCCGACGAAATTCCTTGGTCGGCAGGTATTTCCTTTTCCAGACTGAGGTAATGTATTTTTTCTATCTTTACGACTGTTGTAGGATTGAAAGAAAGGTTATAATGGTCAGATTATAATTTCTTACAAGGCTACATTCACACACCACCCCCCCAGGTGTCACTGTATGAGCCAAGTTTGAATGTTATTTCTGTTCATTTCCTTTCTTTCCCCTGCTTTAACAGTCACTGTTGATACAAGTGATAGTGTCTTGTATTCATCAGTATCCGCGGCCTGGTGATTCATAATCTGTCCAATACGTATCTGTCGATTTTATCGCGGCGTGTACGAAGTATCGCCGATTTTACCAAAACACAGTTTTTGCTAAAACGATACTCTTTTCAAATATTTCCAATGACTAACACCTCTTAGATCAATACTTTACAGGTTCCGGGACCAGCGGGACTAGCCGCGCCGACGAAATTCCTTGGTCGGCAGGTATTTCCTTTTCCAGACTGAGGTAATGTATTTTTTCTATCTTTACGACTGTTGTAGGATTGAAAGAAAGGTTATAATGGTCAGATTATAACTTCTTACAAGGCTACATTCACACACCACCCCCCAGGTGTCACTGTATGAGCCAAGTTTGAATGTTATTTCTGTTCATTTCCTTCTTTCCCCTGCTTTAACAGTCACTGTTGATACAAGTGATAGTGTCTTGTATTCATCAGTATCCGCGGCCTGGTGATTCATAATCTGTCCAATACGTATCTGTCGATTTTATCGCGGCGTGTACGAAGTATCGCCGATTTTACCAAAACACAGTTTTTGCTAAAACGATACTCTTTTCAAATATTTCCAATGACTAACACCTCTTAGATCAATACTTTACAGGTTCCGGGACCAGCGGGACTAGCCGCGCCGACGAAATTCCTTGGTCGGCAGGTATTTCCTTTTCCAGACTGAGGTAATGTATTTTTTCTATCTTTACGACTGTTGTAGGATTGAAAGAAAGGTTATAATGGTCAGATTATAATTTCTTACAAGGCTACATTCACACACCACCCCCCCAGGTGTCACTGTATGAGCCAAGTTTGAATGTTATTTCTGTTCATTTCCTTTCTTTCCCCTGCTTTAACAGTCACTGTTGATACAAGTGATAGTGTCTTGTATTCATCAGTATCCGCGGCCTGGTGATTCATAATCTGTCCAATACGTATCTGTCGATTTTATCGCGGCGCGTACCAACTGTCGCCTATTTCGGGGTAAAACGGCACTCTTTTCAGATATTTCCAATGACTAACACCTCTTAGATAAATACGTTTCAGGTTCCGGCAGCGGGCGGACCCAGCCAGGCCGACAGAATTCCTTAGGTCGGCCAGGTATTTCCTTTTCCAGACTCAGGTAATGTAATTTTTTCTATCCTTACGACTGTTGTAGGATTGAAGGAAAGGTTATAATGGTCAGATTATAACTTCTTACAAGGCTACATTCACACACCCCAACAGGTGTCAATGTATGAGCCAAGTTTGAATGTTATTTCTGTTCATTTCCTTTCTTTCCCCTGCTTTAACAGTCACTGTTGATACAAGTGATAGTGTCTTGTATTCATCGGTTTCCGCGGCCTGATGATTCATAATCTGTCCAATACGTATCTGTCGATTTTATCGCGGCGCGTACCAACTGTCGCCTATTTCGGGGTAAAACGATACTCTTTTCAAATATTTCCAATGACTAACACCTCTTAGATCAATACTTTACAGGTTCCGGGACCAGCGGGACTAGCCGCGCCGACGAAATTCCTTGGTCGGCAGGTATTTCCTTTTCCAGACTGAGGTAATGTATTTTTTCTATCTTTACGACTGTTGTAGGATTGAAAGAAAGGTTATAATGGTCAGATTATAACTTCTTACAAGGCTACATTCACACACCACCCCCCAGGTGTCACTGTATGAGCCAAGTTTGAATGTTATTTCTGTTCATTTCCTTCTTTCCCCTGCTTTAACAGTCACTGTTGATACGAGTGATAGTGTCTTGTATTCATCAGTATCCGCGGCCTGGTGATTCATAATCTGTCCAATACGTATCTGTCGATTTTATCGCGGCGTGTACGAAGTATCGCCGATTTTACCAAAACACAGTTTTTGCTAAAACGATACTGTTTTCAAATATTTCCAATGACTAACACCTCTTAGATCAATACTTTACAGGTTCCGGCAGCGGGCGGACCCAGCCAGGCCGACAGAATTCCTTGGTCGGCCAGGTATTTCCTTTTCCAGACTCAGGTAATGTAATTTTTTCTATCCTTACGACTGTTGTAGGATTGAAGGAAAGGTTATAATGGTCAGATTATAACTTCTTACAAGGCTACATTCACACACCCCAACAGGTGTCAATGTATGAGCCAAGTTTGAATGTTATTTCTGTTCATTTCCTTTCTTTCCCCTGCTTTAACAGTCACTGTTGATACAAGTGATAGTGTCTTGTATTCGTCAGTTTCCGCGGCCTGATGATTCATAATCTGTCCAATACGTATCTGTCGATTTTATCGCGGCGCGTACCAACTGTCGCCTATTTCGGGGTAAAACGGCACTCTTTTCAGATATTTCCAATGACTAACACCTCTTAGATAAATACGTTTCAGGTTCCGGCAGCGGGCGGACCCAGCCAGGCCGACAGAATTCCTTGGTCGGCCAGGTATTTCCTTTTCCAGACTCAGGTAATGTAATTTTTTCTATCCTTACGACTGTTGTAGGATTGAAGGAAAGGTTATAATGGTCAGATTATAACTTCTCACAAGGCTACATTCACACACCCCAACAGGTGTCAATGTATGAGCCAAGTTTGAATGTTATTTCTGTTCATTTCCTTTCTTTCCCCTGCTTTAACAGTCACTGTTGATACAAGTGATAGTGTCTTGTATTCGTCAGTTTCCGCGGCCTGATGATTCATAATCTGTCCAATACGTATCTGTCGATTTTATCGCGGCGCGTACCAACTGTCGCCTATTTCGGGGTAAAACGGCACTCTTTTCAGATATTTCCAATGACTAACACCTCTTAGATAAATACGTTTCAGGTTCCGGCAGCGGGCGGACCCAGCCAGGCCGACAGAATTCCTTAGTCGGCCAGGTATTTCCTTTTCCAGACTCAGGTAATGTAATTTTTTCTATCTTTACGACTGTTGTAGGATTGAAAGAAAGGTTATAATGGTCAGATTATAACTTCTTACAAGGCTACATTCACACACCACCCCCCAGGTGTCACTGTATGAGCCAAGTTTGAATGTTATTTCTGTTCATTTCCTTCCTTTCCCCTGCTTTAACAGTCACTGTTGATACGAGTGATAGTGTCTTGTATTCATCAGTATCCGCGGCCTGGTGATTCATAATCTGTCCAATACGTATCTGTCGATTTTATCGCGGCGTGTACGAAGTATCGCCGATTTTACCAAAACACAGTTTTTGCTAAAACGATACTGTTTTCAAATATTTCCAATGACTAACACCTCTTAGATCAATACTTTACAGGTTCCGGGACCAGCGGGACTAGCCGCGCCGACGAAATTCCTTGGTCGGCAGGTATTTCCTTTTCCAGACTGAGGTAATGTATTTTTTCTATCTTTACGACTGTTGTAGGATTGAAAGAAAGGTTATAATGGTCAGATTATAACTTCTTACAAGGCTACATTCACACACCACCCCCCAGGTGTCACTGTATGAGCCAAGTTTGAATGTTATTTCTGTTCATTTCCTTCCTTTCCCCTGCTTTAACAGTCACTGTTGATACAAGTGATAGTGTCTTGTATTCATCGGTTTCCGCGGCCTGATGATTCATAATCTGTCCAATACGTATCTGTCGATTTTATCGCGGCGCGTACCAACTGTCGCCTATTTCGGGGTAAAACGGCACTCTTTTCAGATATTTCCAATGACTAACACCTCTTAGATAAATACGTTTCAGGTTCCGGCAGCGGGCGGACCCAGCCAGGCCGACAGAATTCCTTGGTCGGCCAGGTATTTCCTTTTCCAGACTCAGGTAATGTAATTTTTTCTATCCTTACGACTGTTGTAGGATTGAAGGAAAGGTTATAATGGTCAGATTATAACTTCTTACAAGGCTACATTCACACACCCCAACAGGTGTCAATGTATGAGCCAAGTTTGAATGTTATTTCTGTTCATTTCCTTTCTTTCCCCTGCTTTAACAGTCACTGTTGATACAAGTGATAGTGTCTTGTATTCATCGGTTTCCGCGGCCTGATGATTCATAATCTGTCCAATACGTATCTGTCGATTTTATCGCGGCGCGTACCAACTGTCGCCTATTTCGGGGTAAAACGGCACTCTTTTCAGATATTTCCAATGACTAACACCTCTTAGATAAATACGTTTCAGGTTCCGGCAGCGGGCGGACCCAGCCAGGCCGACAGAATTCCTTGGTCGGCCAGGTATTTCCTTTTCCAGACTCAGGTAATGTAATTTTTTCTATCCTTACGACTGTTGTAGGATTGAAGGAAAGGTTATAATGGTCAGATTATAACTTCTTACAAGGCTACATTCACACACCCCAACAGGTGTCAATGTATGAGCCAAGTTTGAATGTTATTTCTGTTCATTTCCTTTCTTTCCCCTGCTTTAACAGTCACTGTTGATACAAGTGATAGTGTCTTGTATTCGTCAGTTTCCGCGGCCTGATGATTCATAATCTGTCCAATACGTATCTGTCGATTTTATCGCGGCGCGTACCAACTGTCGCCTATTTCGGGGTAAAACGGCACTCTTTTCAGATATTTCCAATGACTAACACCTCTTAGATAAATACGTTTCAGGTTCCGGCAGCGGGCGGACCCAGCCAGGCCGACAGAATTCCTTGGTCGGCCAGGTATTTCCTTTTCCAGACTCAGGTAATGTAATTTTTTCTATCCTTACGACTGTTGTAGGATTGAAGGAAAGGTTATAATGGTCAGATTATAACTTCTTACAAGGCTACATTCACACACCCCAACAGGTGTCAATGTATGAGCCAAGTTTGAATGTTATTTCTGTTCATTTCCTTTCTTTCCCCTGCTTTAACAGTCACTGTTGATACAAGTGATAGTGTCTTGTATTCGTCAGTTTCCGCGGCCTGATGATTCATAATCTGTCCAATACGTATCTGTCGATTTTATCGCGGCGCGTACCAACTGTCGCCTATTTCGGGGTAAAACGGCACTCTTTTCAGATATTTCCAATGACTAACACCTCTTAGATAAATACGTTTCAGGTTCCGGCAGCGGGCGGACCCAGCCAGGCCGACAGAATTCCTTGGTCGGCCAGGTATTTCCTTTTCCAGACTCAGGTAATGTAATTTTTTCTATCCTTACGACTGTTGTAGGATTGAAGGAAAGGTTATAATGGTCAGATTATAACTTCTTACAAGGCTACATTCACACACCCCAACAGGTGTCAATGTATGAGCCAAGTTTGAATGTTATTTCTGTTCATTTCCTTTCTTTCCCCTGCTTTAACAGTCACTGTTGATACAAGTGATAGTGTCTTGTATTCATCAGTTTCCGCGGCCTGATGATTCATAATCTGTCCAATACGTATCTGTCGATTTTATCGCGGCGCGTACCAACTGTCGCCTATTTCGGGGTAAAACGGCACTCTTTTCAGATATTTCCAATGACTAACACCTCTTAGATAAATACGTTTCAGGTTCCGGCAGCGGGCGGACCCAGCCAGGCCGACAGAATTCCTTGGTCGGCCAGGTATTTCCTTTTCCAGACTCAGGTAATGTAATTTTTTCTATCCTTACGACTGTTGTAGGATTGAAGGAAAGGTTATAATGGTCAGATTATAACTTCTTACAAGGCTACATTCACACACCCCAACAGGTGTCAATGTATGAGCCAAGTTTGAATGTTATTTCTGTTCATTTCCTTTCTTTCCCCTGCTTTAACAGTCACTGTTGATACAAGTGATAGTGTCTTGTATTCATCGGTTTCCGCGGCCTGATGATTCATAATCTGTCCAATACGTATCTGTCGATTTTATCGCGGCGCGTACCAACTGTCGCCTATTTCGGGGTAAAACGGCACTCTTTTCAGATATTTCCAATGACTAACACCTCTTAGATAAATACGTTTCAGGTTCCGGCAGCGGGCGGACCCAGCCAGGCCGACAGAATTCCTTGGTCGGCCAGGTATTTCCTTTTCCAGACTCAGGTAATGTAATTTTTTCTATCCTTACGACTGTTGTAGGATTGAAGGAAAGGTTATAATGGTCAGATTATAACTTCTTACAAGGCTACATTCACACACCCCAACAGGTGTCAATGTATGAGCCAAGTTTGAATGTTATTTCTGTTCATTTCCTTTCTTTCCCCTGCTTTAACAGTCACTGTTGATACAAGTGATAGTGTCTTGTATTCATCGGTTTCCGCGGCCTGATGATTCATAATCTGTCCAATACGTATCTGTCGATTTTATCGCGGCGCGTACCAACTGTCGCCTATTTCGGGGTAAAACGGCACTCTTTTCAGATATTTCCAATGACTAACACCTCTTAGATAAATACGTTTCAGGTTCCGGCAGCGGGCGGACCCAGCCAGGCCGACAGAATTCCTTGGTCGGCCAGGTATTTCCTTTTCCAGACTCAGGTAATGTAATTTTTTCTATCCTTACGACTGTTGTAGGATTGAAGGAAAGGTTATAATGGTCAGATTATAACTTCTTACAAGGCTACATTCACACACCCCAACAGGTGTCAATGTATGAGCCAAGTTTGAATGTTATTTCTGTTCATTTCCTTTCTTTCCCCTGCTTTAACAGTCACTGTTGATACAAGTGATAGTGTCTTGTATTCGTCAGTTTCCGCGGCCTGATGATTCATAATCTGTCCAATACGTATCTGTCGATTTTATCGCGGCGCGTACCAACTGTCGCCTATTTCGGGGTAAAACGGCACTCTTTTCAGATATTTCCAATGACTAACACCTCTTAGATAAATACGTTTCAGGTTCCGGCAGCGGGCGGACCCAGCCAGGCCGACAGAATTCCTTGGTCGGCCAGGTATTTCCTTTTCCAGACTCAGGTAATGTAATTTTTTCTATCCTTACGACTGTTGTAGGATTGAAGGAAAGGTTATAATGGTCAGATTATAACTTCTTACAAGGCTACATTCACACACCCCAACAGGTGTCAATGTATGAGCCAAGTTTGAATGTTATTTCTGTTCATTTCCTTTCTTTCCCCTGCTTTAACAGTCACTGTTGATACAAGTGATAGTGTCTTGTATTCGTCAGTTTCCGCGGCCTGATGATTCATAATCTGTCCAATACGTATCTGTCGATTTTATCGCGGCGCGTACCAACTGTCGCCTATTTCGGGGTAAAACGGCACTCTTTTCAGATATTTCCAATGACTAACACCTCTTAGATAAATACGTTTCAGGTTCCGGCAGCGGGCGGACCCAGCCAGGCCGACAGAATTCCTTGGTCGGCCAGGTATTTCCTTTTCCAGACTCAGGTAATGTAATTTTTTCTATCCTTACGACTGTTGTAGGATTGAAGGAAAGGTTATAATGGTCAGATTATAACTTCTTACAAGGCTACATTCACACACCCCAACAGGTGTCAATGTATGAGCCAAGTTTGAATGTTATTTCTGTTCATTTCCTTTCTTTCCCCTGCTTTAACAGTCACTGTTGATACAAGTGATAGTGTCTTGTATTCGTCAGTTTCCGCGGCCTGATGATTCATAATCTGTCCAATACGTATCTGTCGATTTTATCGCGGCGCGTACCAACTGTCGCCTATTTCGGGGTAAAACGGCACTCTTTTCAGATATTTCCAATGACTAACACCTCTTAGATAAATACGTTTCAGGTTCCGGCAGCGGGCGGACCCAGCCAGGCCGACAGAATTCCTTGGTCGGCCAGGTATTTCCTTTTCCAGACTCAGGTAATGTAATTTTTTCTATCCTTACGACTGTTGTAGGATTGAAGGAAAGGTTATAATGGTCAGATTATAACTTCTTACAAGGCTACATTCACACACCCCAACAGGTGTCAATGTATGAGCCAAGTTTGAATGTTATTTCTGTTCATTTCCTTTCTTTCCCCTGCTTTAACAGTCACTGTTGATACAAGTGATAGTGTCTTGTATTCGTCAGTTTCCGCGGCCTGATGATTCATAATCTGTCCAATACGTATCTGTCGATTTTATCGCGGCGCGTACCAACTGTCGCCTATTTCGGGGTAAAACGGCACTCTTTTCAGATATTTCCAATGACTAACACCTCTTAGATAAATACGTTTCAGGTTCCGGCAGCGGGCGGACCCAGCCAGGCCGACAGAATTCCTTGGTCGGCCAGGTATTTCCTTTTCCAGACTCAGGTAATGTAATTTTTTCTATCCTTACGACTGTTGTAGGATTGAAGGAAAGGTTATAATGGTCAGATTATAACTTCTCACAAGGCTACATTCACACACCCCAACAGGTGTCAATGTATGAGCCAAGTTTGAATGTTATTTCTGTTCATTTCCTTTCTTTCCCCTGCTTTAACAGTCACTGTTGATACAAGTGATAGTGTCTTGTATTCGTCAGTTTCCGCGGCCTGATGATTCATAATCTGTCCAATACGTATCTGTCGATTTTATCGCGGCGCGTACCAACTGTCGCCTATTTCGGGGTAAAACGGCACTCTTTTCAGATATTTCCAATGACTAACACCTCTTAGATAAATACGTTTCAGGTTCCGGCAGCGGGCGGACCCAGCCAGGCCGACAGAATTCCTTGGTCGGCCAGGTATTTCCTTTTCCAGACTCAGGTAATGTAATTTTTTCTATCCTTACGACTGTTGTAGGATTGAAGGAAAGGTTATAATGGTCAGATTATAACTTCTTACAAGGCTACATTCACACACCCCAACAGGTGTCAATGTATGAGCCAAGTTTGAATGTTATTTCTGTTCATTTCCTTTCTTTCCCCTGCTTTAACAGTCACTGTTGATACAAGTGATAGTGTCTTGTATTCGTCAGTTTCCGCGGCCTGATGATTCATAATCTGTCCAATACGTATCTGTCGATTTTATCGCGGCGCGTACCAACTGTCGCCTATTTCGGGGTAAAACGGCACTCTTTTCAGATATTTCCAATGACTAACACCTCTTAGATAAATACGTTTCAGGTTCCGGCAGCGGGCGGACCCAGCCAGGCCGACAGAATTCCTTGGTCGGCCAGGTATTTCCTTTTCCAGACTCAGGTAATGTAATTTTTTCTATCCTTACGACTGTTGTAGGATTGAAGGAAAGGTTATAATGGTCAGATTATAACTTCTCACAAGGCTACATTCACACACCCCAACAGGTGTCAATGTATGAGCCAAGTTTGAATGTTATTTCTGTTCATTTCCTTTCTTTCCCCTGCTTTAACAGTCACTGTTGATACAAGTGATAGTGTCTTGTATTCGTCAGTTTCCGCGGCCTGATGATTCATAATCTGTCCAATACGTATCTGTCGATTTTATCGCGGCGCGTACCAACTGTCGCCTATTTCGGGGTAAAACGGCACTCTTTTCAGATATTTCCAATGACTAACACCTCTTAGATAAATACGTTTCAGGTTCCGGCAGCGGGCGGACCCAGCCAGGCCGGCGGAATTCCTTGGTCGGCCAGGTATTTCCTTTTCCAGACTCAGGTAATGTAATTTTTTCTATCCTTACGACTGTTGTAGGATTGAAGGAAAGGTTATAATGGTCAGATTATAACTTCTCACAAGGCTACATTCACACACCCCAACAGGTGTCAATGTATGAGCCAAGTTTGAATGTTATTTCTGTTCATTTCCTTTCTTTCCCCTGCTTTAACAGTCACTGTTGATACAAGTGATAGTGTCTTGTATTCGTCAGTTTCCGCGGCCTGATGATTCATAATCTGTCCAATACGTATCTGTCGATTTTATCGCGGCGCGTACCAACTGTCGCCTATTTCGGGGTAAAACGGCACTCTTTTCAGATATTTCCAATGACTAACACCTCTTAGATAAATACGTTTCAGGTTCCGGCAGCGGGCGGACCCAGCCAGGCCGACAGAATTCCTTGGTCGGCCAGGTATTTCCTTTTCCAGACTCAGGTAATGTAATTTTTTCTATCCTTACGACTGTTGTAGGATTGAAGGAAAGGTTATAATGGTCAGATTATAACTTCTCACAAGGCTACATTCACACACCCCAACAGGTGTCAATGTATGAGCCAAGTTTGAATGTTATTTCTGTTCATTTCCTTTCTTTCCCCTGCTTTAACAGTCACTGTTGATACAAGTGATAGTGTCTTGTATTCATCAGTTTCCGCGGCCTGATGATTCATAATCTGTCCAATACGTATCTGTCGATTTTATCGCGGCGCGTACCAACTGTCGCCTATTTCGGGGTAAAACGGCACTCTTTTCAGATATTTCCAATGACTAACACCTCTTAGATAAATACGTTTCAGGTTCCGGCAGCGGGCGGACCCAGCCAGGCCGGCGGAATTCCTTGGTCGGCCAGGTATTTCCTTTTCCAGACTCAGGTAATGTAATTTTTTCTATCCTTACGACTGTTGTAGGATTGAAGGAAAGGTTATAATGGTCAGATTATAACTTCTCACAAGGCTACATTCACACACCCCAACAGGTGTCAATGTATGAGCCAAGTTTGAATGTTATTTCTGTTCATTTCCTTTCTTTCCCCTGCTTTAACAGTCACTGTTGATACAAGTGATAGTGTCTTGTATTCGTCAGTTTCCGCGGCCTGATGATTCATAATCTGTCCAATACGTATCTGTCGATTTTATCGCGGCGCGTACCAACTGTCGCCTATTTCGGGGTAAAACGGCACTCTTTTCAGATATTTCCAATGACTAACACCTCTTAGATAAATACGTTTCAGGTTCCGGCAGCGGGCGGACCCAGCCAGGCCGACAGAATTCCTTGGTCGGCCAGGTATTTCCTTTTCCAGACTCAGGTAATGTAATTTTTTCTATCCTTACGACTGTTGTAGGATTGAAGGAAAGGTTATAATGGTCAGATTATAACTTCTTACAAGGCTACATTCACACACCCCAACAGGTGTCAATGTATGAGCCAAGTTTGAATGTTATTTCTGTTCATTTCCTTTCTTTCCCCTGCTTTAACAGTCACTGTTGATACAAGTGATAGTGTCTTGTATTCATCAGTTTCCGCGGCCTGATGATTCATAATCTGTCCAATACGTATCTGTCGATTTTATCGCGGCGCGTACCAACTGTCGCCTATTTCGGGGTAAAACGGCACTCTTTTCAGATATTTCCAATGACTAACACCTCTTAGATAAATACGTTTCAGGTTCCGGCAGCGGGCGGACCCAGCCAGGCCGGCGGAATTCCTTGGTCGGCCAGGTATTTCCTTTTCCAGACTCAGGTAATGTAATTTTTTCTATCCTTACGACTGTTGTAGGATTGAAGGAAAGGTTATAATGGTCAGATTATAACTTCTTACAAGGCTACATTCACACACCCCAACAGGTGTCAATGTATGAGCCAAGTTTGAATGTTATTTCTGTTCATTTCCTTTCTTTCCCCTGCTTTAACAGTCACTGTTGATACAAGTGATAGTGTCTTGTATTCATCAGTTTCCGCGGCCTGATGATTCATAATCTGTCCAATACGTATCTGTCGATTTTATCGCGGCGCGTACCAACTGTCGCCTATTTCGGGGTAAAACGGCACTCTTTTCAGATATTTCCAATGACTAACACCTCTTAGATAAATACGTTTCAGGTTCCGGCAGCGGGCGGACCCAGCCAGGCCGACAGAATTCCTTAGTCGGCCAGGTATTTCCTTTTCCAGACTCCGGTAATGTAATTTTTTCTATCCTTACGGCTTCCATTAAATTCTATTTTCTATAAATCTGAATTTCATTCTTTAATAAAATCTTCAATTGTTTGATTTTTTGTTGTTGATAATTTTTTGCTTTCATTTCATTTTGAATCAATTTTATTTCCTATAAATCTTTGCACATATTTTTGATTTTCCTTCTTTGATATTTTTGAATTGTTTTATTTTTTTTGTAAATTTTGCTTCCATAAATTTTTGTACAACTTTTTAATTTTTAATCTTTATTAAAATATTTGTTTCATTTGTAGTAAATTTTTGCTCCCATTCATTATTTTTTGAATTTGACTAATTTTATCTTCTATTTATTGTTTCTCCTTGATTTTAATTCTTTCATAATTTTTTCAATTGTTTTTATTATGTAAATTTTTGCTTCCATACAATTTTAAATCATTTTTTTTTTCTAAAATCTTTGTACATCTTTTTTTAATTTTCATTCTTCAAGAAATTTTAAACTGTATGATTTTTAGGATTTTTTTGCCTTCATTCAATTTTTGTAAATTTGTAATCAATACATTTTTCCCCTAATTTTTTGTAGATATTTTTGATTTTTATTCTTTGATATTTTTTTTTAATTTTTACAAAATTTTTTTTTCCATTCAACATTTTTTAAATTCGAATTAATGTATCCTCTATTTTATTAATGTCTCTGATTTTAATTCTTTCATAATTTTTTCAATTGTATTTATTTTTTTGATTTTGTAAATTTTTGCTTCCATTCAATTTTGAATCATTTTTTCTGTATAATCTTTGTTCATCTTTTTGATTGAATTTTTCAATGAATTTTAAACTATGATTTTTCGTAAATTTTTTGGCCTCCATTCAATTTTTTTAAATTTCATTTTTGTAATTTTTTCAGTAATTGCTTTTTCTATAAATTTTTGTTAATCTATACATTTTTGTTAATATTTTATATTTTCATTCTATCATAAATTTTTCAATTGATTTCTTTTTTTTTAATTTTTGCTTCCATTCAATTTTGAATCAATTTTGTTTTCTATAAATTTTTGAACATATTTTTTATTTTCTTTCTTTCAAAAATTTTTCAGTTTTATTTTTTTGTAAATTTTTGCTTCCATTCAATTTTGAATCTTTTTTTTTATTTTCTATAATCTTTGTACATCTTTTTGATTTATATTCTTCAATAAATTTTAAATTGATTTTTAGTAAATTTTTTGCCTCCATTCAATTTTTGCCTCCATTCAATTTTTGTAAATTTTTCAGTAATTGCTTTTTCTATAATTTTTTGTTAATCTATAATTTGTTAATATTTTGAATTTTCATTCTTTCATAAATTTTTTAAATTTTTGCTTCCATTCCATTTTAATCAATTTTGTTTTTTATAAATATTGACCATATTTTTCATTTTCTTTCTTTCAAAAAATTTTCAGTTTTATTTTTTTTGTAAATTTTTGCTTCCAATGATTTTTTGTAAATTTGTAATCAATACCCAATTTCCATAATTTTTTGCACAACTTTTTGATTTTTATTCTTTATTAAAAAAATTTTTAATTTGTAGTAAATTTTGATCCCATTCATTATTTTTTTGATTTGACTAATTTTATCTTCTATTTATTGTTTCTCTTTGATTTTAATTTTTTCACAATTTTTTCAATTGTTTTTATTATGTAAATTTTTGCTTCCAATCATTTTTTGATTTTCTATAATCTTTGTACATCTTTTTTAATTTTCATTCTTCAATAAATTTTAAACTGCGATTTTTAGGAATTTTTTGCCTCCATTCAATTTTTGTAAATTTCTGTTTTTGTAAACTTTTCAGCAATTGCTTTTTCTATAAATTTTTGTTAATATTTTTAATTTTCATTCTTTCATAAATTTTTCAAATGTTTTCTTTTTTAAATTTTTGCTTCCATTCCATTTTGAATCAATTGTGTTTTCTATAAATTTTTGACTATATTTTTCATTTTCTTTCTTTCCAAAAATTTTCAATTCTTTTATTGTTTTGGTAAATTTTTGCTTCCATTCAATTTTTGTAAATTTGTAGTCAATACATTTTTTCTATAAATTTTTGTACATCTTTTTGTTTTTTATTCTTTGATAAATGTTTTGTTTGATTTTTACTACTTTTTTTCTTCCATTCAATATTTTTTAAATTCGAATTACTGTATCCTCTATTTTTTGTTTGTCTCTTTGATTTTAATTCTTTCATAATTTTTTCAATTATTTTTATTATTTTTATTTTGTAAATTTGTGCTTCCATTCAATTTTGAATCATCTTTGTACATCTTTGTGATTTATTTTCTTCAATAAATTTTAAACTGTATGAGTTTTAGAATTTGTTTTGCCTCCATTCAATTTTTGTAAATTTCATT